>NW_023637580.1:2886401-2913625 GCF_015220235.1 Choloepus didactylus
GGACTGTTAGTATGTCAAGGTTAGAAATCTGGAAAATCTTTGAACTTGCTGATGAATTTCTCCACATTGTATATATTAGCTAGGAGGAACACAAGAAAGGCCTCGTATCTCCTGCAGTTCGCGGTTCTCTAGACATAACACAAAACTAAAGGAATATGCCTGCAATAAGTTCACAAAACTGACCTTAAAGACAAGTAGATTAGAGTGACTGTAATCAAAGCTGTAACAAAGCCAGGGAACAGTTCAGTTCCTGAGAGGAAGAACTTGATGAGCCCTGCCATTCATCCAAAAACCCTCTTTTGGGAAAATGACATCATCACCAATCTCTGATTATTTTTTAAAGAAGTTTTATTCAGATATATTCACATACCATACTATACCTCCAAAGTGTACAATCCATGGTTCACAGTATCATGACAAAATTGTGCATTCACCACCACAATCAAATTTAGAATACTTTACTCTCCACAAGTGTATACATGAAATCAAGGAAATGATTAAAATTCATGAAAAGATGGAGAAGTACAATAGCATAGCACTTAGCAAACTATATTCTATGGGTACACTAGAGGATGAGTTGAGACATTACATACCTTTGATCACAAGATTTTTAAATATATCCTTAAATTCTCTCTTATTGGTTTTATTGACTTAACTCCAATGTTTACGTCTTTGATATATACTGAGTAAATTTTTTTTTTATAAAGTGTAAGATAGGGATCCTCTTTCATTCTTTTTGATATGGATACCCAGTTCTCCCAGCACCATTTGCTGAAGAGGCTGTTCTGTCCCATTTGAGTGGACATGGCTACCTTGTTTTTTTATCAAATGGCCACTTTGTCAATTATCCAGTGGCCACAGATGAGGGTGTATTTCAGAACTCTCAATTAGGTTCCATTGGCCCGGATATCCATGCTTATGCCAGTACCATACTGTAAATGTTGAACTTACACCCAAAGAAAAAGCAACAGAAGAAAAAAATTGATAAATGGGAACTCCCCAAAATAAAACACTTCAGTGCTTCAAATGTCTTTGTCAAAAGGGTGAAAAGACAACCATATCAATGAGAGAGAGTATTTGGAAACCACATATCTGATAACGGTTTGTATCCAGAATATATAAAGAAAATCCTATAACTCAACAATAACAATTTAAACACTCCCAACTTAAAAATGGGCAAAAGACATGAGTAGACATTTTCCTCAAGAGGAAATATAGATGGCTAAAAAGCACATGAAAAGATGTTATTAGGGAAATGCAACAATGACATATCATCCATGCTGGTTTGCATATATTATGTCCCCCAGAAAAAGCCATATTCTTTAATGCAATCTTGTGGGGGCAGATGTATTAATGTTGATTAGACTGTAATTCTTTGAGTGTTTCCATGGAGATGCAGCCCACCCAACTGTGGCTCTGGATAGTTTCCATAGAGGTGTGGCCCCACTCATTCAGCATGGGCCTTGACTGGTTTACTGGAGCACTATATAAGCTCAGACAGAAGAAGTGAGCTTGCTACAGCCAAGAGGGAAACTTTGAAGAACACTCAGGAACTGAGAGAGGAACGTCCTGGGAGAAAGTCATTTTGAAACCAGAACTCTGGAACAGATGTTAGCCAAGTGCCTTCCCAGGTAACTGGTTTTCTGGAAGCCATTGGCCATCCTCCAGTGAAGGTACCCGATTGTTGATGACTTACCTTGGACACTTTATGGCTATAAGACTGTAACTATGTAACCAAATAAACCCCCTTTTATAATAAAAGCCAATCCATTTCTGGTGTTTTGCATTCTGGCAGCATTAGCAATCTGAACACCATCTCACACCTACAAAAATGGCCACATTTTCAAAAGGTTTCTCCCGTGTGAGTTCTCACATGAACTCTAAGAAACAGGAAACTACAAGTGTTAGGATGTGGAGAAATAGGAACACTTATTCACTGCTGCTGGTAATATAAAATGGTACAGCTGCTGTGGAGAGTGGTTTGCAGTTCCTCAGGAAGCTAAGTTTAGAGTTGCCTTATGACTCAGGATATACCAAGACATGAAATCAGGGATGTGAACAGACATTGCATGATGATCATAGTAGCATTATTCATAATTGCCAAAAGATGGAAATACCCCAAGTGTCTGTCAACATGTGAATGGATAAACAATGTGGTATATACCTATGACGGAAAATTATTCAGAAGCAATGAAGTCCTGAAGCACATGACAACATGGACAATCTTGAGGACATCATAAATAAATGAATGTCAGACACAAAAGGACAAATATTATATGATCTCACTGATATGAACTAATTATAATATAACTCATAAGCATCAAATATAGAATACAGATTGCCAATATACAGAATGAGGCTAAAGAACAGGGTGCAGTGCTTAATATGTGCAGAATCTTTAACTAGGTTGAAGTTAGACATTTGGAAATGGACAGAGGTGATGGGAGCACATTATTGCGAGAATAATTAACAGTGCTGAACTCTGTGTGACTGTCGTGGAAAGGGGAAGTTTAGAGTTATGTATGTCACCAGAAAGTTGGATGTTAAAACACGGGAATGTATGACAGTGAATCTTGTGGTGGACAATGTCTGGGATTAATTGCACAAATATAAAAAAGTTCTTTCCTGAACTGGAAAAATGTATGACACTATTACATGGAGTTAATAACAGAAGGGAGTATGGGGAAAACGTACCTATTGCAAACTATGGACTATAGTTTAGTAGTATTTTAAGACTCTTTCATCAACAGTACCAGATGTATCAACCAATACTATAGATCAATACTAGAGGTCAATAAGGCATATGGGGGGATTTGGGTTTTCTTTTTAATCTTTATTTCTTTTCTGGAGTAATAGAAATGTTCTAAAATTGATCAAGAGGTTGTATAAACAACTAGGTAATGTTATGGTGAACCAGTGGTTGCAGAGTTTGGATGGGTTGTATGGTGTGTTAATATTATCTCAATAAAATTGTGTTAAATAAATGCATATGAAAATATTCTCAGCTTCACTAGCTACTAGGGAAATGCAAATCAAAACCACAATGAGATACCATTTCATACCTACTAGAATGCCATCATCAAAAAATAGAAAACTACAAGTGCTGGAGAGGATGTGGAGAAATAGGCACACTTATTCACTGTTGGTAGGAATGTAGAATGGTACAGCCATTCAGAAAGGCAGTTTGGCAGTTCCTCAGCAAGCTAAGTATAGAATTGCCATATGATCAAGAAATTCTATTACTACATAAGTACTCTGAAAAACTGAAAGCAAGAACAAAAATAGGTACTGGCACACCAACATTTACAGCGGCATTATTCAAAACTGTGAATGGATGGAGGCTGCCCAAATGGTCATCAACTGAGGAGTGGATAAACAAATTGTGGTACATACACTCAATGGAAAATCATGCAGCTGTAAGAAGGAATGTCCAAATATAAAATAAAAGTAAGGTTTTCCCACTTATCCAAAGACAGTCACACCACTACTCTCAAGTGCAAATTTTCTCATGTAGTCTAAGGCCAGAATTAGTGAAAGATACCTTCACCCACGTGGTTTATGCTCCTTGTGAATTCTTTCATGTTTTCTAAGGTCAGAACAACTGGTGAACACTTTCCCACATAGATGACATTCAAAAGGTTTCTCTCCAGCATGATTTCCCACATGAACTCTAAGATAATAACATGTCGTGTATTCTTTCCCACATAGATGGCATTTGTAGGGTTTCTCTCCAGTGTGAGTCTTCTCATGTCGTCTACGGCCAGAACAATGGGTGAATGCTTTCCCACATATATGACATTCATAGGGTTTCTCTTTAGTGTGCGTCTTCTCATGATGTCTACGGCCAGAACAATGTGTGAAGACTTTCCCACATACTTGACATTCATATAGTTTCTTTACATTGTGAATTTTCTTATGTTGCCTGAGGTAGGAACAATGACTGAAGGCTTTCCCACATACGTGACATTCATAGGGCTTCTCTCCAGTGTGCATTTTCTCATGGGCTCTAAGATAAGAACATGTCCTGAAGGCTTTCCCACATAGATGGCATTCATATGGTTTCTCTTCAGTGTGAATTTTCCCATGTAACCTAAGATAAGAAGGCTGAGCAAAAGCTTTCCCACAATGATGGCAATGATACGGTTTCTCTGCAGTGTGAGTACTCTCATGTTGTCTAAGACCAGAACAATAGGTGAACGCTTTCCCACATACAAGACATTCATAGGGTTTCTCTCCAGTGTGTGTCCTCTCATGTTGTCTAAGACCAGAAAAATAGGCGAAGACTTTCCCACATAGGTTACATACATACGGTTTCTCTCCAGAGTGAATTCTCTCATGTTGCCTAAGGGAAGAACACTGAGTAAAGGCTTTCCCACATTGAGAACATTCATAGGGTTTCTCTCCACTGTGAGATATCTCATGTCGTCTAAGGGAAGAACAATGAGCAAAAACCTTCCCACACAGAAGGCATTCAAAAGGTTTCTCTCCGATGTCAGATCCACTGTGTCGTCTAAGGCCAGAGGTCTGAATCAAGGCTTTACCATTTACATATTTACATGAATTACTTCTAGCGTGACCTTGCTTATCTTGCGTAAAAGATGGCTGGTCAATGAGGTCTTTTCCAAATACTTTGCCGAAATAGGGTTTCTTTTCCTTCTGAATTAATGCATGTTGAGAAACTATGGATGTGTGTGTGAATTCTTGCAAATCATTACATTTAGAGGGATTCCTTGGAATGTGAGATCTCTGCAATTGGGAAGAAGAGGAGAGATTTAAAAAGTTTGTCTATGTATTCATTCAACCCTTTCTCCACCTATGAATTCTTGACAGATCATTCAATTATGCCCTCCAATTAAAATCTTCCCCATGTAATTACACAGACATCATTCTCCTCCATATACAGAGGATTTCTCTCTTGTGCCATCCCAACTGCAGAGTTCTGATGAATTCTGAAGGCTCATGATGCTTCAAGGATTAGGTATATGAGCCATACTTATGCAATTGTCTTCTTAAAAGAACTCAAGGTTATGGTTCTGTCTTCAAGCAAATTTTTCCATTAATCAAAAATATCCAGATTTTTGCTCACTTAGCCTTTAATATCACCTTCAATTACTTAGATGATTGTACTGAATTCCTAATTTATTCCATTCCCTGTTATTGATTTTCAAGACAAAAATTTACACCCATGAAACTTACCAATGACATGATGGTAGATGTATCCTTTCTGTAGATAGTTTGTATGGTTACCATTTCTTGTTTTTTATACCCACTTTCCCTGCCTGAGATAACAGGAAATAAAGAAATAAATAAATCACTCGGGAAGCATTAGAAGAATGAAAATGATGAAAAGACCCAAATGTCCCTATAAGTAGGTTTCAAATATGGAACCTTAGTGAAGAACAAATGTCAAGTTAAGGAAACTAATAAATAGAACACATTATAGGAAACTTAACAATCAGTAAGGATTTTTAGTTTGGACTATGAGAAAAATAAAAACATAGGATGTTAGAAAGGTAAAGAGAAGGAAAACATTCAAAGATGAGGAACAGGCCAAGGGCCATTACATGAAAGCTTAACTCCAATAGTATGTGAATATTCGCTTCCCTAAGCCTGAGGAAGAGTTCTCCAACATCCTCCCAACATTACTGAAAATAGAACACATTGAAGAATTCTGCAATTGATAATTCCAAAAACCCTCTTACTCACTGAACAGATTTTCCTTGTACAGAAGCACAGGTTCCTAGAGCTCACCTGAACTCTGGTTTTGGAGGAATCCTATTCCTTCTCTCCACAGTTCCTCTCCTTGCACCAACTGGGAAAGAATATCTGATTTGCAGACCTGAAATCCTGTTTGCAGGAAAATGATAAATGGATTTTTGAATTATGTGCTGACTAAAGTGGATGATAATCAAGTCCAGGGAAGACTACCAAAGAAGAAAAAGGTAAACATTGAAAAGTTAGCCAAGGGAACTCTACCTGGAACGCAGAATCATGACAATCCTTCAAATCAAAGGGCTAACTCGACTTTGTGTCCAAATACAGTGAGGACCTCTGGTTGAATATGTCCATGCCCAAATTCAAAGAGACTGCAGAATCATCCATATTTGACAACAGGGTAAAATCCTGTATCTCCACAGTGGTTGGTAATTATTTTAAAAAAGAATCCAATAAGCATAATTTTCCATGAGAATGATATAATTTCTATGTGTGGAGAAAATATGCCTCATTTTTTACTGTGGTATAAAGCCTCAGTGTATAATTACGGAAAACATATTTAATCCATGTATTTATGGTTTCAAAAATCATTCATTGAGTTCTCAGCACTGATCTGAGTGGTGGAGATGGAATACCAACAAAGACATGAAATTGTGGTCAAAGAGATCATATCCTAATGTGGTGAAAAACTAGTTATAAGAAATGAGTAAAGGAAGAAATATTCTTAGGCAGCTGCTCATGCTATAAAATACTAAAATTTAGAAAAACAAAAATATAATAAAGAAGATATAAAGAATATAAAGCAATATGGAAAGACTGTTCTAAACATTTATGGAATAGATGGCAGATGAGATGGAAATAGAAAATAAATGGATATATAAATAAATTTTGAAAGACTCACCCACTGAAACCAGATGACTGATGATCTCGGCCATCACATCTCTGAAGAGCTTTCTCTGAGATGTATCTAGGAGAGTCCATTCTTCATGGTGGAAGTCTATAGCAATGTCGTTAAAGGCCAATGACTCCTAAAACATCATGAATATTTGGGTTCAAACAGAACCAACCCTACCAAGTGCAAAGTAGGATGGTCAAGATTATAACACTGAGTAAGCAGGGACTGTATGTATATAGAAGGTTTCAGTCAGTTCATTCTCAATGCTGAAATGCCATATGAATTTCAGATAAACACACACTGAAAACAAAAATTCCTTTATAAAGGATTATTACATGATATGTATTGTGGTATAAGCTGAAAAATTCCCAGTAACTGGAAATCATGATTTCCAGATGGAGATTATACAATTTGCACAATTCCTAAAAAAATACACTTCTCCACTGATTTCATGTAAACATATAGATTCCTCACAGGGTAATGTCCGTGACGTACCATTTTTAAATTATTAATCTAGTTAGATCATTCCCCTAGATGTCCTTAGTTTCCCCTCATCTAGACAATTGTTTAAAACATGTTAGGGATTTTGAAAGATCCAATGAGCTAATATATGCAGAGTACTTCCTATACCAACAACACATTCATTTATTATTCTTTAAAATGGCAGAGAACATTGCATCAAAGAGTAGTATTCTGAAAACTCAATAGGTTTCACGCGTAATTTGCAATTGGTAGGTGCTGCCTCATTTAAGGCTACATAACTCAGAGGATCACGATAAGATGCAAGTATAGAAGGCTCCCTACATACATCTTCGACCCCCAAGACTCCTCTCTGAAAAACAGTCCAAGACCATTACAGTGCTATGAGACCTTACATTTTGAATTTTCCCTTGGAACTCCAGACACCAGTTTTCATATCCCTATGATCATCTGTCCTTTCTTTTCAATAGTAAAATAATTCTCTTAATTTGTTTCAGTCTCTCCAATTCTTCAAAAATTTTCACAGGAACATGAATTTCATTCTACTTACTATATTCTCCTGAATGGATAACCAAAAATAAAGTTAATACTTCCTATTCATCGCTTTATAAAATCTGGATAAAGTTATATACAAAATTGGAAATTGGGCAACTGGGGACAAGTGGGTAAGTAGAATTGTAGTTATCTTTTTTTTTCCAAAATGTACACATTCTATTAAAATCTAAAGAAAATTAAAATTGGGAAAAATATATAAATGATTCCTCTTTTCCTTCTATTACCTAACTGTCACGTGCCTCTCAATACACAGCCCTCCACCCTAGCACCTTCACACTGGATTGATTACTCACGTGATCATTCAGCCTCCCTTCTTAACTGTAATCTTCTGCTCTTATTCATCTCTATCATCTATTTTAAAATCATTCCTAAGTCAACTGGAGGCACTGACATTATTAATGAGGGCATTATTTCCAAAATGTGACCACAGTCTGATGAAAAAAAAAAGAAAACTTCTCACATCTGTTCATTAAGAACAGCCTTAGTGGAGACTGGAACAATTTAATGTAATATTGGAACGGAGCTTACATATTATGAACCGTAACCTACTGTGACGTTCCCGGAGGCAGGGATAAACTTAACTGGAGCTCAGAGCCTTGAATAACTCCTGACTGCCTTTAGGATACCCAAGCCAATAGGAGGAACCAGACCATGCCTGGCAATGCAAGTGTAATCTCAGTTAATAAAGTATTCCATACTCACCAGTGCTTGCATTGTCAACAGTTGAGCTGACTACTTTCTACCTCTTCATTTCCATTACAAACAGAAAAGCAGTAGTCGAGCAAACTGAGAATGGAGAAAGAAGCCATGAGACTCCAGTCTTTCTTGCGTACAATTTCCAAACCCACTTCTCAAGAATTCCAAGTCATCACCTGGATTAACCCTATCTAATCAACAGGAACATGAAATGTGTTCCAACTGAAATATGGGGAGGACCATTCTCTTCCAAATCCCAAATTAGGAAGGTCTTTGCCCTCTGACTAATAAAGAGTATATGAATAATTTCATTGTAGAGATAATTTTTATTTTTGTTACTTACAGAAAAATCATGCAGAAACTACAGATTGCCCATATATCTCCCCTGTAACACACACAAATTATTTCTCTATTATTAACATGCAGCATTAGTGTGGTACTTCAGTAATATTATATTAACTGTCATCCAATGTTTACATCAAGGTTCACCACTTGTGTTGTACAGTTCTATGGTTTCTTTAAAAAAAGTTTTTGTTCTGGTAAAATACAGAAAACCTGAAATTCCCATTATAACCACTTTCAAATATACAGTTCGGTAGTGATAATTAATTTACAATGTAGTGCAAACCATTGCAGGCAACCATTAGCAAAACTTTTCCATCATCCCAAAAAGAAACTTTTAACAAACTTCCCATTTCCTACCCCCATCCTGGCATCTGGTAATCTGTATTCTAGTTTCTAAATCTACACATTTTGCATATTTTAGCAAATTCATGTAAGTAAGCAAGCTCATAACAATTTTTCCCTCTTCTATCTAGCT
This sequence comes from Choloepus didactylus, assembly GCF_015220235.1. Classification (NCBI taxonomy): domain Eukaryota; kingdom Metazoa; phylum Chordata; class Mammalia; order Pilosa; family Megalonychidae; genus Choloepus; species Choloepus didactylus. The sequence goes on from NW_023637580.1 coordinate 2,895,563, forward strand.
TATTTCAGTCAAGGTGCTCTCTTGCAGGTTCATGGGTTTTGTAGCATATATCAGAACTTCATTCTTATGGCTGAAACATTTCATTTTATTTATATTCATTCTATTTATCCATTCATCCATTGATGAACACATGGGTTGCTTTCATATTTGGGCTACTGTAAGTAATGCTGTTATGGACATCAGTGTGCATAAATCTGTTTGTGTCCTTGCTTTCAATTCTGTTGGACATATTCCTAGGAGTTGAATTTTCAGGTCATATGGTGATTCTACACTTGGCTTTCTCTGGAACTGTCACACTATTTTCCACAGTGACTGCATCATTTTGTATTCCCACCAACAATGAACAACTGTTCTTTTGTCTCCACATGCTCTCCAGCACTTAATATACTTTTTAAAATTAGCTTTAGCAAATTGAATCACTTCCCCTACAAAAGGTGTATTCAGACCCAATACCTGGCCCTGTTGTGAACACATTTTTCAATAGTTAAGGTGTTCCCAAAATGAATGAGGGTGGGCTGTAATTCAGTATGGCTGAAGTCCTTATAAGCAAAGGAAAATGGACACAGAGAAGGAGGCCATGAGGAGGAAGCCTTGAGGAGCACCAGAAGCTGGAAGACAATAGAGCACAGAGGAAGGAGAATACTCGCCATGTGGTTTCCAACACGATGGAAATGCACAGGATCCCCAATACTTGCTGAAGAGCCAGATATACTGACCTGGGAGAAAGCCAGCCTTCTAGCCTCTGAAACTGAGAATCAATAAATACTCTTTTGTTAGGCAATCCATGTATATTATTTGATTTAGCAGCTAGGGAACTAGGCAGCCATTTTATTCAGCATCAAAGGGTAATTCATTCTGGTTTTTGATTTGCATTTTACTACTGGCTAAAGATGTAGAGAAACTTCACAATTATTGGCCATTCTTTGGAGAAATGTCTTCTTCAAGACTTCTGCCCATGTTTTAATTGTGTTGTTTGACCTTTTGTAGTTTTACATGATTTCTTTACAAATTTAAGGATACTAAACATTATTATATGTGTTTTCCAAATATCATCTCCCATTCTCTGGGATGTCTTTTCACATTCACCAAAAAGGCCATTGATATACCAAAAGTTTTTAATTTTCATGATGTCCTATTTTTCTCCATGTTCTTTTACTACTTGTGCTTTTGGTGTAAAGTATAAGAAACCATTGCCTTAAAACGAGGTCATGAAAGGTGTCCCTGTTTTATTCTAGGGGTTTTATAACTTACGGTTTTGTATCCAAGTACAACAAACAAGTTGAGGCAGAGAACAGAAGAGTATTGGGATGGTGTTGGTGTTGTATGCTAAATTTGGAGAGAAAATAACATGTGATTATTGTAGATTTAGGCTTTTAAACTTTAAGTGCTAGCAAGCACAAAGAAAATATCTGAAAACATACATACAGAAAGAAATAAGAAGGAAAGCAAAATGGTACACTACAAGTAACAAAAACCTTCATAGTAGGTATTTACAGAGATATTAAACATAAAATGAGTAAGATTTACAGAGACCAGAAGCAAAATGGCAAAAGAAAGTCCTGCACACCAGTCACTTCTTTAAATGTAAATGGATTAAGTACAACAGTCAAAAGACAGAATGAACAAAAAAAGCATGACATTAGTATGTGCTGTTTGCAAGAGACTCCTCATATTCAAACACAAAAATGCTGAATGTGAAAGTTTGGAAAAATAATTCCATGGCAATGTGAGATGAAAACAGTGTTAAAGTCAAAAACTGTTTCAAGGGGCATAAAAGGACACTACATATGGATAAAGGGGTAAACTCAACAAGAAATAACACTTATAAATATATAAATATAATAGCAAAGACAAAATATATAGAGCAAATACTGAAAGATATTCAGGGGTAAATAGATGGTTACAAAATAATAACAGGACACTTCAACTGCACAACTCCAATAATGAAGAAATCATCTAGACAGAAGATCAATAGATTAAAAAAAGACAAATAATGTTATAAACCTAATTAGACCTAGAACATTTTACCAAGAACATATTTCACCATACAAGGGAAGCCAAATAAGACTAAGTGCTGACTAAAATCAGACAGCAGGAGGCAATAAGCAGTGGTATGATATATGTAAGGTACTGAAAGAGAAAAACTGCTCACCAAGAATTCTCCTCCAGCAAAGCTATCCTTCAAAAATGAGGGAGAGTTTAAAATACTCACAAATAGAAGCTGAGAGAGTTCGTTAACAGAGAAATGCCCTAAAAGAATTACTAAAGGGAGAAGGGAGTTCTGATAGCTGAAAAGAAAAGACACAAGAGAAGGCCTGGAGGAGGGTACAGAAATGACGAGTATTAGTAAGGGAAACTAAAAAGATAAAAGAGGAAAAAAAAGATAGATCTGACAAACAAAAAACAAAGGATAAGTGGTTGAAGGAAGTACAGCCATTACAGAAGTAACACTGAATGTTAATGGATGAAAGTCCCCAATCTAAAGACACAGAGTGGCAGAATGGGTTAAAAAATATGAACCATCTACATACTGTCTACAGGAGACTCATTTTAGACACAAAGATACAATTAGGGTGAAAGTGAACAGATGGAAAAAAATATTCCATGCAAGCAGTAATCAAAACAAATCTAGAGTCGCTGTAATAATATTAGACAAAAGATACATCAAATACAAAAATGTTATGAGGACAAAGGACACTATATATTAATAAAAAGGGCCTATCAGACATATATAGTATATTAAAACCTAAAACAAGCGGAATTTACATTCTTCTCAAGTGCTCACGGTTCATTCTCCAGGAATAGACTACATGCTGGGGCAACAGCTCTCTATGAATTTTAAAGCTTGAAATATACAAAGCACATTCTCTGATCATACTAGAACAAAGCTGGAAATCATTAATAGGCAGAGAACTGAAAAATTCCTAAATTTAGGAAGGTTAAAAAACACACTCAATCAGCGAGACAAAGAAGAAATTGTAAGAGAAATCAGTCCAGACAAATGAAGATGAGAACACATATATCAAAACTTATTGGTTGCAGTGAAGGCTGTGCTGACAGAAAAATGTATAGCCCTAAATGCCAACATTAAAAAGGCAAAAAGAATTAAAACAAGGACTTAACTGAAGAAAATGAGAACCAGAGAAGGACAAACTAATCTCCAAAGAAGCAGAAGGAAACAAATAATACAGATCAGAGCAGAAATAAATGAAACGGAGAAAACAATAGAGAATCAATTAAACCATGATAAGTTTGTTCCTTGAGAAGATTAACAAAATCGACAAACCATTAGACTGTTCAAACACCAAAAGAGAGATGATGCAAATAAACGAAATCAGAAATGTGAAGGAGGTTAGTACCACACATGCTGAAGAAATAAAAAAGATCATAAGAGGTTACTATGAACTGTACACCGACCAACCAGACAACTTAGAGGAAATGGACAAATTCCCAGAAACACACAAAGAAGCTACAATAACTCTAGAAGAAAAGGAAAACCTCAATAGACCAATTACAAATACAGAGATTGAATCAGTCTTCAAAAACATCCCAACAGAACACTGTTGCTACAAAGGAGAGGCTAGGCCTCCCTATAATTGTGCCTAAGAGCCTCCTCCCGAATGCCTTTGTTGCTCAGATGTGGCCCTCTCTCTCTAGCTAAGCCAACTTGAAAGGTGAAATCACTGCCCTCCCCCTACATGAGATCTGACACACGGGGTGAATCTCCCTGGCAACGTGGAATATGACTTCCGGGGAGGAATCTAGACCCGTCATCATGAGATGGAAAACATCTTCCTGACCAAAAGGGTGTTGTGAAAGGAAATGAAATAAGTTTCAGTGGCTGAGAGATTCCAAAAGGAGCCGAGAGGTCCCTCTGGTGGGCACTCTCATGCACAATATAAACAACCCTTTTTAGGTTCTAATGAATTAGAATAGCTAGCAGTAAATACCTGCAACTATCAAACTACAACCCAGAACCCAGGAATCTTGAAGACGATTGTATAACAATGTAGTTTATGAGGGATGACAATCTGATTGGGAAAGCCATATGGACCACGCTCCCCTCTGTCCAGTATATGGATGAACGAGTAGAAAAATGGGGGCAAAAAAAAAAGGCACCCAGTGTTCTATTTTACCTTAATTGTTCTTTTTCACTTTAATTTTTATTCTTATTATTTTTGTGTGTGTGGTAGTGAAAATGTTCAAAAATTAATTTTGGTGATAAACGCACAACTATATAATGGTACTGTGAACAACTGAATGTACACTTTGTATGACTGCGTGGTATGTGAATAGATCTCAATAAAAATGAATTAAAAAAAAAAATAAAATGGACCAAAGACTTGGATAAACATTTTTTCCCAAAGAGGAAATAGAAATGGCTAAAAGCACATGAAAAAATGCTCAGCTTTACTAGCTATTAGGGAAATGCAAATCAAAACCACAATGAGATATTCCACACCTACCAGAATGGACATTATTAAACAAACAGAAAACTACAAGTTTTGGAGATGATGTGGAGAAACAGGAACACTTATTCACTGCCAGTGGGAATGTAAAATGGTGCAGCAGGTATGGAAGATGGTTTGCGGGTTCATCAGGAAGCTAGGAACAGAAATGCCATATGATCTAAGAATTACTAGCTATGTACCCAGAATAATTGACAGCAGGGTCACAAACAGACATTTGCACACCAAAGTTCATAGAAGCAATTATTCACAATTGTCAAAAGATGGAAACAACCCAAGGGTCCATCAAATGATGAATTGATATACAAAATGTGGTATAAACATGCTGAAATACTATTTGGCAATCAGAAGGAATGAAATCCTGAAGCATGTAACAACATGAATGAACTCTGAGAACAATATGTTGAGTAAAATAAGTCAGACACAAAATGATAAATATTATATTTATCATTACTAATTATTATAAGTAAACCCTTAGTGATAAAATCTAGAATGTAAGTTACCTGGAAATAGAACGAGGGTAGAGAATCAGGAGTGGTTGCTCAATGTGTGCAAACTGTGGAAGACAGTTTGGTAGTTCCTCAGAAAGTTAAGTATAGAATTACATTCCCCAGCAATCCCACTTCTAGATACCAACCCAAAGGAATTTAAAGCAGGTATTAAACAGATATTTGGACACCAATGTTACGAGTGGCATTATTCACAACTGCTAAAAGATGGAAGTGACCCAAGTGCCCACCAACCGGTGGATAAACAAATGCAGTATATACACACAATGGAATGTTGCTCAATCATAGAATGGAATGAAATTCTGATAGATGTGACAACATGGGTGAACCGTAAAGACATCACGCTGAGTGAAATAAGCCCAACATTAAAGGACAAAAATTGCATGATCTCACTAATATGAAATAATTAGAATAAGCAAACTCATAGAGACAAAATCTAGAATATAGGTTATCAGGGTCCATGGTGGGGGTAGGGAATGGGGAGTTATGGTTTAAATTGTACAGAGTTTCTATTTGGGTTGATAGTATAGTTTGGGGAAAGGATGGTGGGGATGGTAGCAAAGCACTGTGGATGTAATTAACAGCACTGAATTATATAATGAATGTGCTTAAAGGGGGAAGTTTTAGTATGTATATATGTTACTAGAATAAAAATTTAAAAAAACAAACAACACAAACAGTGAGCCCTATTGTAAATAATGATATATACCTAATAGTACAATTAGGAAAATGTTCTTCCATGAATTGTAACAAATCTTCACACTAATGCAAGATGATAATAATAGGGTGGTATATGTGCAGTCTCTATTTTATGCATGATTTTTCTGTAAACCTACAACTTCTCTAATGAAACAAAACTGGAGTGCAATGGGGCAGTGTCTTGATAAATGTGGATCTGATTGTGGCCATGAACTATACATGTTTGCAAAACCATCACTAGGGCGAGACACATGAAACACTCACCTCAGGCACACAAATTAAGGGGGGGGAGGACAAAAAACGAGTAATCAAAGAAAAATAATATTTTAATGCAATATTTTTTAAAAAACTAAATTAATGCAAAAAATCTACACTGAACTAAATACCAAAATTTAAATAATGACAGTATGTTAATAAAAAATTTGCCCAAGAAAGCATTCAGGACAATCAAAAGAGAAGGGACAAACAGAAAATGCATTAAATGAAGGCAGATTACAATGCAATATAAATACTCCATGTAAACAATCAATACTGTGAATTGGATTTAAAAAGAAAATAAACACATGGTCTACAAGAAACTCATCTAAAACATTCCCTGGGATTGTTAGTAAGGCGGAACATATACACAATGTATACACTACAAAGAGTAGATCTTTTGTACTATGTCAGTATCAATCAAAAGAAACAAGGACAAAATACTTGAAAATGAGTGCTCCTTCCTAATGATAAAACAGTTTAAATTTCCAGGAAAATAAAGCAATTTAAAACTCAAACATGCCCAATATCGTTACTTCTGAAAAGTGACAGAAATACAATATATAATAGAAAATAAAAACAAATTTGAATTGAAGAGTTTGTACAACTCTTTCAGCAACTTATAGAATGAACAGAGAAAATATCAGGGAAGATAGAGATTATTTTATCATCATGAATAATCAATTTCACTCAATGCACAACATACATAACGAGTAAAATATATATATATTTTTTCCATGAACTTAAGAGGTGGTAGAGGTGAGGGGCAAAATGAGATGGGTTAGGGGCAGGCATTCTGACAGAGATGATGGCAGCTTTGACCAGCTAATAAACGTGAAGGCACAGAAGTTGGGTTCTGAAGATGAAGTACAATTTACAAATGTAAAGGGTGGAGCTATGCTGGAACTAAGGTAACCATCACAAGAACAAGTCAATGGTTAGTTCTGAGTTGACCCAATTCTGTCATTAACATTAAGAGGTTGCCTTTGTGATTATGAGACTCTAAAGTTGAAAAAAAATGGGCAAAGGGGGTACAAGTGACAAGGTTTTTATAATCACAAGGGCACAAGAAAACGGCTATACAATCATCAGCAATCACAGCAGCTGGATTACAGTTCAGAGATTTCAGGTATTTCCCTCTGTCTACTCTAATATACCAGAGAGCAAAAAAGGAACATCTATATTATGATGCAGTAATTATAATTATTCCCTAAATCCTAACTTCTCGGTTACAATGGAACTTTCCCCAGGTTAGATCACATGTAACCCTATAACATATGGAAAAACACTGAAATCATAAATATCGCCTTTGACCAAAAGGAATGGAACCGTAAGTTAGTAGCAGAAGGGCAACTGGAAAATCACAAATCTGTGGAAATTAAACAACACAATCTCAACCAATGGCTTACAGAATGAATCACAAGGGAATTTAGAAGTAACATTGAGACAAACAGAGACAAATATACAACATATCAATACTTACAGGATGAAATGAAAACAGAGTTCATAGAAAAAATTCATAGTGATAAACATCTATGTTAAAAAAGGACAACCATCTCAAAAAACATAATTTTACAAATGAAGGAACTACAAAATGAATTGCAAACTAAATTGCACACCTACATATTAGACAACTTAGACAAATTCCTAAAAACACACCAAGCCTTCTTTATAACATTTACTCTTAAAAATTCATGGTTCTTAAAAAAATATTGTAGTATGTATTTAATAGCAGGTATATTAGGTAACAATGTATTATATTTTTATGTTACCATCATGGAACTCATATTTTTCATGTTATCCTTCATCTAGCTAGTCTAGCTATTCTGCAACATTCTAGAGGCAAGAGATGATCAATTTGAGTCAGAGCTGTGCCAGGGAGTAGGATTATATTGGCAAATCAAATGATCAATCACCTGCCTTGTGGAGTTTAAGTTTAGTTTAGAAGAGATAATCTAGAGTAAAATGACAAGATTAACTTGCATATGTAACACCAAAGGACTTCACTTGTGGAGATGGAAAAAACCTTTCTGAAAGAACAGGTATGTTACCTAAACCCTAAGGATTTGGTTGGGCTAAGTCTTAGAAAATGTGCTTGGGATAAGAAGTAGCTTGAAGGACACAGGTATAAAATTCCAGGGACAACAGAGAGCCGGCTCTTCCCAGAAAGTGAGAGCAGAATGCACCGCAGGCAAATGGGGTGGACTGAACCAGAAAGAGCAGCAGAAAGGAGCACTCACAGTCCAAAGGCCACTCTTTATGAGTCCTAGGGTCCTAGCTCTAAGGCCAGTGGGAATTCACCTCCAAAGTTAATGCAGGATGGTGACAGGATGAGATTTCTGCATCAGAGAGCCCTTTAGGTGCAGAAGTCTTTGACGTAGGGATTAGTGACTAGAACCAGAGAAAATATGGAAAAAGTCTAAAGCTTTAAATTTGAAAATAGAGAAAAATGAAAAGTAAAGAATTTGAAAAATGGTTCATTATCAGATGAAAATATTAATTATTATGGGAAAGAGGCATATAAAAATTGAGATTGTAGAAGAGCTAATTTTGTCATTCAAATGGAGACATGCAAGATTAAACTAAGTGCTTTCAGATTTGGTATTTTTAACAGCAGAAATTTAGTTTTAATGAATACATCTGATTTACAAAAAGCAGCCATTGACTTTACTATACTAACAAAGTCCTCCAGAAATTTTATCCTAAAAAGTTTTAAGCAGTATGCAATAGTGGATAATAAAAATAACCATCGTGTTTTGATTTTCAATAATAGATTTCTCTTAATACATGAATTTTACTTCGTGTAAACATCTTAATTTGGAAGTGGCATATATAAATACATAAAGAAAAAAATGAGTAAGTATATTTCAAAACTCTTACTGATAGGTGAGAAAATAAATAAAATGCAGTTACTATGGCTAAGAGATTTAAGAAAGACTAGAGAGACCAGTCAGTTTACTCTTACGCAGGTTTCAGCCAAAGATCACAATTTGCCATGGTGTGCAAAAACCAAAAGCAACAATGTTTCTGAAGACATCTGGATGCCAAGAAATGACTATAAGATAAAGAAATCAGTAAACTAACTTAAAGCAAATTTGGAAAGCCATAAATATCCAAACATAATTCTTTACAAACAACTTAAAAAATCTTTGTCTTCAAAAACCCGTGCTTGGAAGCCCCTAGACGGGACACAGTTTGGGTTGCTACCTTAATCTGTGCTCCCTGAATTGCAATTCTAACACCTCAAATAAATGGTTTTGTTGCCACACAGCTCAGTCTGTAATTTGTCCATCGTCATGAGTTTGCTTCCGTTAAAGCCAGAAAAGTAAAATTCTAATAAATTTCGTTATGAGTGAAAACTACATTTAAAATGGAAATAAGTTGGGAATTTTAATACTCGTACATTTTTCAACATTTTTTCCAACTACGTTAGCACTGCAAGATATACCAACTGCTAAAAAGAAAAAACATTAATAAAAGCGCAGACAAAAGGCACCATTTTCCCTTTCCCCTGGGGCTGCAACGTGGCTCAGCCAGGACTGACCTGTCCCCAACTTACGCCATTGGAAAGTTCCAATATTTGCATATTTGTACATTCATTTCGGTATTGGATACGCTTTTTCCCTTTCTCTGGATCTGTATTACGACTGTCTCTAGCAACAATCCTAACTCGCTGAAACACCCTTGCAGTATGCCAGATTTTGAGCTGGCAACCCCTTCAGTAAATGGATACTTTGGTAAAACAAGTCTTGCTAAAATATTCCATGAGAAAGTAAAGAATCATTCCCGTGGGATCAGTGAAGAAAATGAAGGTTCTGTGCTCGCTATTTAAGAAACTGCATCTCGCAGTAGCCGCTGCAAAGCTCCCTCCCCATCAGGCTGCAAACAGGAGGCTTTTTACTCACCGCGCGGTGTCTCTGACTTGCCCCGCGGCTGCAGGCGCCTCCGGGTGGGTCCCGGGGACGCTTCTGGGGCTGAGGCCCAATTCCCCTCAAGTCAGTTCTCCCCAACTTTGTCTTTGTGGTGTGTGGGGGTCTGATTCTTGAGGGGTTCACTTGGTGAACCAAGTTTGGGTGTGTTGTTGGTGCCGTCCGCCCTGGATGTGGAGCATGTGTCTGAGCATTTAGGGAGGCAGGGCAGCTTTAACAGTCAAACCTCCTAGATGTTCCTGGAGATTTAAGGCTGTTGCAAGAGTCCAAGCCTTCACCTTAGTCCCACCACAGATCATCTCTGCCACTGACCCACAAGTCCTTGGTATTGGCATATGGTCCCTTGGACTTGTAAGTGGGTCCCTCTTCCAAGCCATGCCCTCCTATGGCCTCTGCTGAGGGAATGTTCTGCTACATCACAATTGCATACCATCCTTCAAGGGAAGTTCTGGGCCACTGGGCTGTGTAGGTGTGTTCCCAGTCTGCTGTAAGGATGGCTGTATAGGGCATGTTAATTTCGACCTTTTTGCACAGCTCTGCTTTCCCAGCTATGGGACAATTAGCTGTGGGTGTGTGAAAGGCTATTGTCCATGCCTGATATTGTGGTGTGTGCACATGATGCTGGAAACACCTCCCATCACACTGGGTTTTTTGGCACAGTTCTGGGCTATGGTTCCAGTGCCAGGCAGGAGCATTCCCAGTCTGCTGGGAAGATGGCTGCAAGGGATGTAGTTATTTTCCCATTTTGGCTCACCTCTGCCTGCCTCACTCAGAGACAATTAGCAGCAGGTGCGTAAAAGTGTATCTTCCATGCCAGATATTGAGGAGTTTGCACAGCCCATTCCTGCCATGCTTCACTGTGTGGTTCTCACTGCCATATCTGCAGCTGCTTTTGGGTTTTCTTTAAAAAATAACTAGCCTGAGATCCCAAACCTAAGATGGCAGCTAGGTGAGACAGGGCAAAAAAACACATCTGTGAAAAATACTAGCTAAAAACCAGAAGGTGGCCCAGAATACTGGTTTCAGTGATGCACCAGCTGGAGAAGGTCTGCTAGGACCACAGGGGCCATGCACTTGGTGAAACCAGGAGTCTGCATTCTGAAATGAGTGAGTAAGCTGGCTGAAAGACCCACAGCCATGCTGCAGTGTGGGGAAGCCGGGGGTTGGCATTTGGAGACAGATTAGTTCTTTTTAGAAAAATAAAAAGGGAAAAATCCAGGAGCAGATGCAGTTGTGATGGTGGGAACCACACAGTGAAACATGGCAGGAGCAGGCTGAGGCAACCTCTCAGTGTCTGGCATGGAGGATAGCCCACTGCAGATTCCCTCAGGGTCAGGGGAGCAGAGGGGAGAGCCAAAAGGAGAAAGAAACCCTGCTGCTTGCAGCTGGCTCCCCAGTGGGCTGGAGACACTCCTGCCCAGGGCCATGCCCACAGCCCAGAGCTGCACCAGTTGTCCCAGAGCTGGCAAGGAGGAAATGTGCAAAAAGGGGAGGGGTTGAGATGCCCCATTCAGCCATCTTTGCATCAGGCTGAGAGCTCCCCTGCATGGCCTGGTGGCCCGGGGCTTCCCTTGAGGGATGGCATGCACTTGTGAAGTAGCACAGCCTTCCCTTAGCAGAGGTCCTGGAAGATCACAGCTGAGAAGGGGGGCCTGCTCAGAAAAATCAGGGATGCTATGTCAGTGCCCATGGTTTGTGGGTTAGTGACAGAGAAAATCTGGGGCAAAACTGAAATGAAGGCTTAGACTCTTATAACAGCCTTGAATCTCTGGGAACACCTGAGAAGTTTGAATATTAAAGCTGCCCTGCCTCCCTAACCACCAAGACACATACCCCACATTCAGGCAGACAGCTCCAACAACACATCCAAACTGAGTTCACCAACTGAACCCCACAAGAATCATTTCCCCACACACCACAAAGTCAAAGTTGAGGAGAACTGACTTGAGGGGTATAGGTGACTTGCAGACACCATCTGCTGGTTAGTTAGAGAAAGTGTACACCACCAACTTGTATTTCTGAAAAATTAGATTGACACTTTTTTTTTTACAACTTGAAAGAACCCTATCAAGCAAAGCAAATGTCAAGAGGCCAAAACAACAGAAAATATTAATGCATATGATAAAACCAGACAATATGGAGAACCCAATCCTAAACACCCAAATCAAAATATCAGAAGAGACACAGTACTTGGCACAATTAATCAAAGAACTACAATTGAGGAACAAAAACATGGCAAAGGATATAAAGGACATGAAGAAGACCATGGCACAGGATATAAGGGACATAAAGAAGACCCTAGAAGAGCATAAAGAAGACATTGCAAGAGTAAATAAAAAAAATAGAAGGTCTTATGGAAATAGAAGAAACTGTTGGACAAATTAAAAAGACTCTGGATACTCATAATACAAGATTAGAGGAAGTTGAACAATGACTGAGTGTCCTAGAAGTCCACAGAACAGAAAATGAAAGAACAAAAGTAAGAATGGAGAAAAAAATTGAAAAACTTGAGATGGATCTCAGGGATATGATAGATAAAATAAAACATCCAAATTTAAGACTCATTGATGTCCCAGAAGGGGAAGAGAAGGGCAAAAGTCTAGAAAGTGTATTCAAAGAAATTGTTGGGGAAAACTTCCCCAACCTTCTACACAATCTAAATACACAAACCATAAATGCCCAGTGAACTCCAATAGAATAAATCCAAATAAACCCACTCTGAGACATATTCTAATCAGATTCTCAAATACTGAAGAGAAGGAGCAAGTTCTGAAAGCAGCAAGAGAAAAGCAATTCACCACATACAAAGGAAACTACATAAGACTGTTGTGACTACTCAGCAGCCACCATGGAGGCAGGAAGACAGTGGCATGACATATTTAAAATTCTGAGAGAGAAAAATTTCCAACTAAGAATACTTTATCCAGCAAAACTCTCCTTCAAATTTGAAGGAGAGCTTTAATTTTTCACAGACAAACAAATGCTGAGAGAGTTTGCCGATAAAAGACCTGCCCTACTTCAATACGAAAGGAAGCCCTACTGACAGAGAAACAAAGAAAGAAGAAAGAGATATAGAGAATTTTATCAGACTTATATAGAATCTTACATCCCAAATCACCAGGACATTCATTTTTCTCTAGTGATCACAGATATTTCTCCAGAATGGACCATATGCTGGGACATAAAACAAGCCTCAATAAATTAAAAAAAATTGAATATATTTAAAGCACATTCTCTGACCACAATGGAATACAAATAGAAGTCAATAATTTTTTAATTGTAACTCCATTATTTACTTCCTACATGATATAAAGTACACAAACTCTAATGACAAATCAATGGTTTTGAACTCAATGTAAAATATGTAATTTTTGACAAGAACTATATAAAGGTGGGGGAATGGAGGCTTATAGGAACATAGTTTACATGTCCTATTGAAGTTAAATTGGTATCAAAGAAAAACAAGATTGTTATGGATTTAAGAGGTTAATTTTAAGCCCCACAGTAAACACAAAGAAATTATCAGAGAATATGACCATAGAGATGAAAAGTAGAGTATGGTTTAAGAGAAATGGGGGAAGGGGCAATGGGGAGTTAAGAAATAAGTGTAGGGTTGCTGTTTGAGGTGAAGGGAAATTTCTAGTAACGGATGGTGGGAAGGAGATAGCATTACAACATTCTAAATGTGATTAATCCCACTAATGGAATGCTAGGGAGGGGGTGGAATGGGAAGATTTAGGCTGTATATATGTTTCCACAATTGAGAAAAAAAAAGGACAGTCTAAACAGATGACAATTGAACGCCAAGGATGATCCTGGATGGGATCTGAGGATGGAGGACAGGAGGCTCAAAGGAACACAGTTGAGACATAAGGAAAAAAAAATGAAAAGGAAATATAGAATGTAAGCTTTGTGTCAATGTTGAATCTCTTGTACTTCTTAGCTGCATTTAATGGGATTGCATAAAAGAATGTTCTTGTTCATGGGAAGTGTATATGTGAATTATAGTGTTTGTTCAAGGATGTGTGCAGCTAGCTCTCATATGTTCAGAAGACAGAGCAATAGATGATGGATGATAGATAGGGAGGGAGGGAGGGGGGAGGGAAATAAATAGTGGTGTTACAGCATGTTAAAGTTGGTGGATTGGGGTACTGGAAGAGGGGGACAGGGTATGCTGGAGTTCTGTGTATGGGGTTTGTATTGTTTTTGCAACTGCTCCTATAACTCTGAAATTATTTCAAAATAAAATTTAAAAAAAAGAATTAGTTTGACTCCAAATGCCAACCCATGGTTTCCCCACAACACAGCGTGGCTGCCAGGTATTCAGCAGGCTCACTCGTTTCAGAATGCAGATTCCCAGTTTCACCAAGTGCACGGTCCCTGTGGATTTAGCAGACCTTGTCCAGCTGGTGCATCGCTGGAACTGGTGTTCTGGGTCACTTTCTGGCTTTTATCTAGTATTTTTCAAGGAGGTGTTTTTTTGCCCTCTCTCTCCTAGCCACCATCTTAGGTTCTCCCAATGCTTTCTTTTTGTCTGTTATTTAAATTTCCATCCCCTTAGCTGCTTCATGTTCTCCTGACTCCTTGGTAAATGGACTGCCCACATACTTCTATCCTGCCAGACAACTTGTACAAATACCAATTTCCATTTCCAAACATTTAAATTCAACCTATTTAAAAATTCTGCACATATTAAGCCTCTATCCCCATTCTCTGGCCTCATTCTATCTCCTGATAACCTATATTCTAGATTTTATCTCTGAGCTCACATATTAATGAGATCATTCTATGTTTGTACTTTTGTGACTGACTTATTACATTGAACATAATGCCTTCAAGGTTCATCTATGTTGTCACATGTTTCAGGACTTCGTTGCCTCTCACTGCTGAATAATATTCCACCATATGTATAGACCGCATTTGATTTATCCATTCATTGGTTGATGATCACTTGGGTTGTATTGGTCTTTTAGCAGTGGTGTATTTTTTTAACACATTTTATTGGGAGATATAATATATATACACAGACACATGGTAACATTTAAAGTATGGTTTAACAAGTAGTTCTAAAGGAAATTTCAAAGTATGGTATGGGTTACAGTTCCACAATTTCAGTTATTTCCTTCTAGATTTCCTAATACACTAGAGACTAGAAAAATGTCTATGTAATGATTCGTTTTTTAAATCCTATCTTGTCTGTTGCTACTCCTCCTCATTTGACCACTGTCTCAATCTTCAGGGATATCTGGGCAGTGGTTATTCTAAACTTTTCATATTGAAATGGGCTGTTGACATTATGGGGAAGAGGGATGCAGTGGTTGATGTTCTTGAAGAGGCTGCTGTCTCTGGGTTTTGGGACTTATCTGGCATAGAAACAATGTGGAAGTTCTAACTTTCTGAAAAATAAACTTAGTGAGTGAAACTTTTATAGATTATCAGATGGGGACCTGGGTATTCTTTAGAATTTTTGGAACTACAATTGATTTGGGCTTGGCTTACTGTGGCCATTTGGAATATCTAGCTGAAGCTTGCATAAGAGTAACCTTCAGGATAACCTCTCAACTGTATTTGAAATCTCTTAGCCACTGACACCTACTTTGTTTAATTTTCCCCCTCTTGGTCAAGAAGGCATTCTCAATCCAACAATGCCAAGGTAAGGCTCATCCCTGGGAGTCATGTCTCAGATTGCCATGGAGAACTTACACCCCTGGGAGCCATGTTCCACATAGGGGGAAGCTAGTGAGTTTATTAGCAGAGTTTGCTTAGAGAGAGAGGCCAAATTTGAGCAACAAAAGAGGTTCTTTGAGGGTGACTTTTAGGCATACTTATAGGTAGGCTTAGCTTCTTTGCTGGAATAAGTTTCATAAGGCCAAGCCCAAAGACAGAAGGCTTGGCTTATTAAACTGAGAGTACCTAATGCTTGAGAGAATATCCAGTTTCACAGGTGGGAAAGTTTAATAGTTCCACATTTCCCCCCAGTGCTCCAAGGATGGAGGTGGCCTAGGAAACATCAACTGATGAACAGAATGGTGAATTGTGGTGTAGGCATACAATAGACATTTTTATGGAAAATTGATCTTTTATTTATTTTTTAACTTTATTGAAAAATTGAAAAACAGACAACAAAAGAACCCCAACATTTCAAACAAAACAAAGCAAAAGATTAAGAAAAACAAATAACTTTAAACAACTACATTACTTCCAACATGTTCCCACCATACCCCAAGAAAATTAACATACCATAACCAAACAAAGGAATAAGAAAAACAAATAACCTAAGGTAACTACATTGCTCCCAATATGTTCCTACCATATCCAAGAAAATTTGAAAACCATAATCATTCCTGAGAATTCCTGTATCATTGAGATTGCCCTCAATAGCTTATCTGTTCTTATTAGATTATCATTCCCCTTCACTAGTTGCTATCTATCTCTAGGTCCCTTACATTTTACAATATGAAATATTTTATATTTTTCACAGAATTCACATTAGTTGTAACATACAATATTTCTCTTTTGGTGTCTGGCTTATTTCACTCAGCATTATGTCTACAATAGACTATTGAGCAGCTACAAGAAGGAATGAAGTTGTGAGACATTCAAATAGGTGAATGGATCTTGAGGACAGAGTTTTGAGTGAAGAACACCAGAAGCAAAAATATTATAATGCCTCACTACTATGGGCTAACTATTATGTGTAAACTCTGATAATTGAATCTTAGAGCGTAGGTTATGAGGAGAATGCTTACTTTAATGGTCCCTAGATTGTAAGCTCTTACAGCAGTCACATCTATTCCTGAGTTGTAACGGTTATCTCCAAATTTGAAATGCTGAGCTCTTTGTGTATTACTTGCTGTCCTCTGGAGCTTTGAGTATCTGTGCAACCCCTGAAACTCAGAACTAGAGCTCAGCAACTATGAATGTCAGTATTACCTCATACAGCAACTGTTTCAAAAGCTGAATTCATTCAGAATTCAATTAGAGTTATGAATGAAACAGATCTGGTTAGGACTAAGGCAAATCAGGTCAAAGGGTAAAGGCTGTTACTGACCATGTTTTAAAACTTCAACTTCTGCATGAGAACAAGAGATGAAATGTTTATTTGGTGCAGGAGTTTTATTTCCTGTAGCACACTAAATAATTTAATTTGTATGGTCAGTTTATTCAAACACCACAATTTTATGGAACTTTGAATAAGAAGTGAGATATCATAGATTTGTAAAGGTTAGTGTGAAATCATGATACATCACAAATAATTTGGGAAGAGAATAAAAATGTATATGCAGGGCCTTCCTGAGGAACTAGGAGAAAATGCTGACAAGTTGGACTTCTCCACCTGCATTAATACTGATGGTCTCAGAATCATAGAGGACTGTCAGTTGAAGGTTTTTACTGGAAAAGAGAGGCTAAGCCTACTTATAATTGTGCCTAAGGGTTTCCCCAAGAGAAACTCTTTTTCTCTCAGACATAGCCTGTTTCTCTCTAAGCCCACTAGGCAGGCAAACTCACTGCCCTCCCCACTATGTGGAACATGACTCCCAGGGCTGTAAATCTCCCTGACAATGGGGGACATGAATCCTGGGAATGAGACTGGACCTGGCATTGTGGGATTGAGAAAATCTTATTGACCAAAAGGGGGAAGCAAGATGAAACGAAAAAAGTTTCAGTGGCTAAGAGATTTCAAATGGTATCAAGTGGTCACTCTAGACAGCATTCTTATGTGTTATACAGATATCCCTTTTTAATTTTTAGTGTATTGGAATAGCTAGAAGGAACTACCTGAAACTGTCAAATTGTAACCCAGTAGCCTTGAGTCTTGAAGGCTATTGCATAACTATATAACTTACAAGGTGTGACTGTGTGATTGTGAAAACCCTGTGGCTCACCCTCCCTTTATCCAGTGTATGGACAGATGAGTAGAAAAATGGGTACAAAAACTAAATGAAAAATAGAATGGGAAGGGGGGTGGAATGCTTTGGGTTTTCTTTTTTAGTTTTATTTTTGTTCCGATTTTTACGTGTTTTGGGGTAAGAAAAATGTTCAAAACTTGATTGTGGTGATGAATGCACAGCTACATAATGGTACTGTGAACAGTTGATGGTACACTGTGGATGATTGTGTGGTGTGTGAATATATTTCAGTAAAACTGAATTTAAAATAAAGAAGACATAGACTGGCAAGATGGATAAAAAACAGGATCCA
>NW_023637580.1:2913638-2941380 GCF_015220235.1 Choloepus didactylus
TCTGCTTCTCATCTTCAGCTTTGTGCTTCTTGGCTTCCTGGACCATGTGCTCAATGTCTTCTTTGCTCAAACAACCCTTGTCTATTAGTGATGGTGATCTTGTTCTCTTTCCTATGCTCTTATCCACAGCTGAAACATTGAGGATGCCATTAACATCGATGTCAAAGGTGACATCCATCTGAGGAACACCATGTGGGGGCAGGAGGTATCCTGATAAGTTCAAACTTGCCAAGCAGGTTGTTATCATTGGTTATAGCATGCTCACCTTCATAAACCTGCATGAGTACACCTGGCTGGTTGTCAGAGTAGGTAGTGAAGGTCTGCATCTGCTTGGTGGGAATTGTAGTATTGCACTTGATGAGGACAGTCATGACTCCACCAGCAGTTTCAATACAAGGGAAAGAGGAGTGACATTTAAGAGCAGCAAATCCTGAACATTTTCAGATTTGTCTCCAGACAGGATGGCTGCCTGAATAGCTGCACCATAAGCAGCAGCCTCATCAGGGTTGATGCTTTTGTTCAGTTCTTTTCCATTGAAGAAGTCCTGGAGGAGTTTCTGAATCTTGGGGATATGAGTAGAACTGCCCACCAGAACAATATCATGGATCTGTGATTTGTCCAGCTTGGCATCCCTAAGGGCTTTCTGCACAGGGTCCAAAGTGCCATGGAACAGGTCAGCATTCAATTCTTCAAACCAGGCATGGGTAATGGAGGTATAGAAGCTGATTCCTTCATATAGAGAATCAATCTCAATACTGGCCTGGGTGCTTGAAGAAAGAGTGTGCTTAGCTCATTCACAAGCAGTACGGAGATGGCAGACAGCTCTCTTGTTCTCACCGATGTCCTCATGCTTGTGCTTGAACTTTGCAATAAAATGGTTTACCATTTGGTTGTCAGAGTCTCTCCACCTACGTATGTGTCTCCAGCTGTTGATTTGACCTCAAAGATTCCATCTTCAATAGTGAGGATTGACACATCAAAAGTGCCACCTCCCAAGTCAAAGATCAGCACATTTCTTTCAGCACCAACCTTTTTGTCTAAGCCATAAGCAATAGCAGCAGTAGTTGGCTCATTGATGATTCTGAGTATGTTGAGGCTGGCAATGGTACCAGTATCTTTGGTGGCCTGATGCTGAGAGTCGTTAAAATAAGCTGGCACTGTGACAACAGCATTGGTAACAGTCTTCCCAAGGTAGGCTTTCTGCAATTTCCTTCATTTTCATCAGCACCGTACAGGATACCTCCTCTGGATAGAAACTCTTGGTCTCGCCCTTGTATTCTACTTGGGCCTTGGGCCTGCCTGCATCATTCACCACCACAAAAGGCCAATGCTTCATGTCAGACTGGACAACAGCATCATCAAATCTATGCCCCATCAGATGATTGCCATAAAAAACCATGTTGGTGGGATTCATTGAAACTCGATTCTTCACAGCATCACCAATCAAACAAATATTCAGTATCAGTAAAGGCCACATAGCTTGGAGTTGTTTGGTTCCCCCAATTGTTGGCAATTATCTCCACTTTTCCATGCTGGAGGACACCCACACATGAGAAGGTGGTGCCAAGATCAATGCCAACTGCAGGTCCCTTAGACATGGTTGCTTGTTGTAGGCCTGGCTCATAAAGAAAAAACAGAATCCCTGAAAGCTAGTGCCACATTCAATAAGTGCCCATGTCTTTTGCCCATTTTTTAATTGGGTTGTTTATCTTTCTGTTGAGTTGTAGGATCCCTTTATATATTTGGGATATTAAACCCTTATCTGATATGTGGTTTCCAAATATTGTTTCCCATTGCATAGGCTGCCTTTTTATTTTTCTGACAAAGTCCTTGATATACAAAAGCTTTTAATTTTGAGGAGATCCCATTTATCTATTTCTGTATCTATTGGTTGCTCATGCTTTGGGTGTAAAGTCCAGGAAGCCACCTCCTGTCATTGTATCTTTAACACATTGCCCTACATTTTTTCTAAGAGTCTTATGGTCTTAGTGCTAATGTTTAGGTCTTTGATCCATTTCAAGTTAATAGTTGTATAAGCTTTGAGGTAAGAGTCCTCTTTCATTCTTTTGGGATGAAGAGGCTGCTCTGTCCCAGGTGCATTGGCTTGACTGCCTTATCAAAGATCAATTGTCCATAGATGTGAGGGTCTATTACTGATCACTCAATTCAATTCCATTGTTTGGTGTATCTCTCCTTATGCCAGTACCATGCTGTTTTGACCATTGTAGCTTTGTAATACATTTCAAAGTCAGGTATTATGAGACCTCCCACTTCATTCCTGTTTCTCAAGATATTTTTGGCTATTTGGGGCACATTGCCCTTCCAAATAAATTTGGTTGCTGTTTTTTCTATTTCTGAAAATTAAGTTGCTGGGATTTTAATTGGTGTTGTATTGAATCTAAAAGTCAATTTACGTAGAATTGACATCTTAACTGTATTTACTCTTCCAATCCATGAATGCAGTATGTTCTTCCTTGTTTTTTAAAGGTCTGTTTGATTTCTTTTAGCAGTTTCTTCTAGTTTTCTCTGTATGGGTCTTTTGTGGCCTTGGTTAAGTTTATTCCTGAATACTTGATTCTTTGGTTGCTACTGTAAATGGAATTTTTATCAGTTTCCTCCTCCTGTTGCACATTACTTGTGTATAGGAACACTGCAGGTTTTTGCATGTTGATCTTGTAGCCTACAACTTTGTTGTATTCACTGATTAGTTCTAGTAGCTTTGCTGCAGATTTTTCTGGATTTTCTGCATACATGATCATATCTGCAACAGTGAAAGTTTTGCTTCTTCCTCTCCAATTTGGATGACTTTTATTTCTTTTTCTTGCCTAATTGCTCTAGCTAGAACTTCCCACACAATTTGAATAATAATGGTGACAGTGGATATCCTTGTCTTGTCCCTGATCTTAGAGGGAAAGCTTTCAGTCTTTCATTATTGAGTATATTAGCAGTGAGTTTTTCATATATTGCTTTATCATATTGAGAAACTTCCCTTCTATTCCTATCCTTTGAAGTGTTTTCATCAACAAAAAATGTTGAATTTCATCAAATGCCTTTTCTGCATTGATTGAGATGATCATGTAGTTCTGCTGCATTGATTTATTGTGGTGTTGTGTATTACATTAATTGATTTTCTTGTGTTAAACCAGCCTTGCATACAGGAATAAATCCCACCTGGTTGTAGTGTATAATTCTTTTAATGTGCTTCTGAATTCAATTTGCAAGTATTTTGTTGAGGATTTTTGCATCTATATTCATTACAGAGATTGGCCTATTGTTTTCCTTTCTTTTTTTGTAGTATCTTTGTCTGATTTTGGTATTAGGGTGATGTTGGCTTCATAAAATGAGATAGGTAACTTTCCCTCCTATTAATTTTTTTGAAGAGTTTGAGCAGGATTGATACTAATTCTTTTCTGTTTATATTTATTTTTAACTATATTTATCAAAAAATTAAAAAAATACTATTAAAATATTATGTTTGTTTTAGATGACTTGCAGACACCATCTGCTGGTTAGTTAGAGAAAGTGTACACCACCAACTTGTATTTCTGAAAAATTAGATTGACACTTTTTTTTTTTACAACTTGAAAGAACCCTATCAAGCAAAGCAAATGTCAAGAGGCCAAAAACAACAGAAAATATTAATGCATATGATAAAACCAGACAATATGGAGAACCCAATCCTAAACACCCAAATCAAAATATCAGAAGAGACACAGTACTTGGCACAATTAATCAAAGAACTACAATCGAGGAACAAAAACATGGCAAAGAACTTGAAGGGTGGGATCACTGCCCTCCCCCCTGTGTGGGGTCAGACACCCAGGGGAGTGAATCTCCCTGGCAGCGTGGAGTGTGACTCCCGGGGAGGAATGTAGACCTGGCGTCGTGGGACGGAGAACATCTTCTTGACTGGAAGGGGGATGTGAAAGGAAATGAAGTGGGCTTCGGTGGCAGGGGGATTCCAGGGGGAGCCGGGGGGTCACTCTGGTGGGCACTCTTATGCACACTTTAGACAACCCTTTTTGGGTTCTAGAGAATTGGGGTAGCTGGTGGTGGATGCCTGAAACTATCAAACTACAACCCAGAACCCATGAATCTCGTAGACAGTTGTATAAAGGTGTAGCTTGTGAGGGGTGACGGTGGGATTGGGAAAGCCATGGGGACCACACTACACTTTGTCTAGTTTGTGGATGGATGGGTAGAAAAATGGGGGAAGGAAACAAACAGACAAAGGTGTCCAGTGTTCTTTTTTGCTTCGGTTGCTCTTTTTCACTCTAATTGTTATTCTTGTTATTTTTGTGTGTGTGCTAATGGGGTTGTCGGGGATTGATTTGGGTGATGGGTGTACGGCTGTGTGGTGGTGCTGTGGACGATCGAGGGTGCGATTTGTTTTGTATGGCTGTGTGGTATGTGGATATGTCTCAATAAAATGAAGATAAAAAAAAAAAACATGGCAAAGGATATAAAGGACATGAGGAAGACCATGGCACAGGATATAAGGGACATAAAGAAGACCGTAGAAGAGCATAAAGAAGACATTGCAAGAGTAAATAAAAAAAAAGAAGGTCTTATGGAAATAGAAGAAACTGTTGGACAAATTAAAAAGACTCTGGATACTCATAATACAAGATTAGAGGAAGTTGAACAATGACTGAGTGTCCTAGAAGTCCACAGAACAGAAAATGAAAGAACAAAAGAAAGAATGGAGAAAAAAATTGAAAAACTTGAGATGGATCTCAGGGATATGATAGATAAAATAAAACATCCAAATTTAAGACTTATTGATGTCCCAGAAGGGGAAGAGAAGGGCAAAAGTCTAGAAAGTGTGTTCAAAGAAATTGTTGGGGAAGACTTCCCCAATCTTCTACACAATCTAAATACACAAACCATAAATGCCCAGTGAACTCCAATAGAATAAATCCAAATAAACTCACTCTGAGACATATTCTGATCAGATTCTCAAATACTGAAGAGAAGGAGCAAGTTCTGAAAGCAGCAAGAGAAAAGCAATTCACCACATACAAAGGAAACTACATAAGACTGTTGTGACTACTCACCGGCCACCATGGAGGCAGGAAGACAGTGGCATGACATATTTAAAATTCTGAGAGAGAAAAATTTCCAACTAAGAATACTTTATCCAGCAAAACTCTCCTTCAAATTTGAGGGAGAGCTTTAATTTTTCACAGACAAACAAATGCTGATAGAGTTTGCCAATAAAAGACCTGCCCTACTTCAATATGAAAGGGAGCCCTACTGACAGAGAAACAAAGAAAGAAGAAAGAGATATAGAGAATTTTATCAGACCTATATAGAATCTTACATCCCAAATCACCAGGACATTCATTTTTCTCTAGTGATCACAGATATTTCTCCAGAATGGACCATATGCTGGGACATAAAACAAGCCTCAATAAATTAAAAAAAATTGAATATATTTAAAGCACATTCTCTGACCACAATGAAATACAAATAGAAGTCAATAATTTTTTAATTGTAACTCCATTATTTACTTCCTACATGATATAAAGTACACAAACTCTAATGACAAATCAATGGTTTTGAACTCAATGTAAAATATGTAATTTTTGACAAGAACTATATAAAGGTGGAGGAATGGAGGCTTATAGGAACATAGTTTCCATGTCCTATTGAAGTTAAATTGGTATCAAAGAAAAACAAGATTGTTATGGATTTAAGAGGTTAATTTTAAGCCCCACAGTAAACACAAAGAAATTATCAGAGAATATGACCATAGAGATGAAAAGTAGAGTATGGTTTAAGAGAAATGGGGGAAGGGGCAATGGGGAGTTAAGAAACAAGTGTAGGGTTGCTGTTTGAGGTGAAGGGAAATTTCTAGTAATGGATGATGGGAAGGAGATAGCATTACAACATTCTAAATGTGATTAATCCCACTAATGGAATGCTAGGGAGGGGGTGGAATGGGAAGATTTAGGCTGTATATATGTTTCCACAATTGAGAAAAAAAAGGACAGTCTAAACAGATGACAATTGAATGCCAAGGATGATCCTGGATGGGATCTGAGGATGGAGGACAAGAGGCTCAAAGGAACACAGTTGAGACATAAGGAAAAAAAAATGAAAAGGAAATATAGAGTGTAAGCTTTGTACCAATGTTGAATCTCTTGTACTTCTTAGCTGCATGTAATGGGATTGCATAAAAGAATGTTCTTGTTCATGGGAATTGTATATGTGAATTATAGTGTTTGTTCAAGGATGTGTGCAGCTAGCTCTCATATGTTCAGAAGACAGAGCAATAGATTATGACGACAGATAGGGAGAGAGGGAAGGAGGGAGGGAAATAAATAGTGGTGTGACAGCATGTTAAAGTTGGTGGATTGGGGTACTGGAAGAGGGGGACAGGGTATGCTGGAGTTCTGTGTATGGGGTTTGTATTGTTTTTGCAACTGCTCCTATAACTCTGAAATTATTTCAAAATAAAATTTAAAAAAAAGAACTAGTTTGACTCCAAATGCCAATCCATGGTTTTCCCGCACCACAGCATGGCTGCCAGGTATTCAGCAGGCTCACTCGTTTCAGAATGCAGATTCCCAGTTTCACCAAGTGCATGGTCCCTGTGGATTTAGCAGACCTTGTCCAGCTGGTGCATCACTGGAACTGGTGTTCTGGGTCACTTTCTGGCTTTTATCTAGTATTTTTCAAGGAGGTGTTTTTTTGCCCTCTCTCTCCTAGCCACCATCTTAGGTTCTCCCAATGCTTTCTTTTTGTCTGTTATTTAAATTTCCATCCCCTTAGCTGCTTCATGTTCTCCTGACTCCTTGGTAAATGGACTGCCCACATTGTTCTATCCTGCCAGACAACTTGTACAAATACCAATTTCCATTTCCAAACATTTAAATTCAACCTATTTAAAAATTCTGCACATATTAAGCCTCTATCCCCATTCTCTGGCCTCATTCTATCTCCTGATAACCTATATTCTAGATTTTATCTCTGAGCTCACATATTAGTGAGATCATCCTATGTTTGTACTTTTGTGACTGACTTATTACATTGAACATAATGTCTTCAAGGTTCATCTATGTTGTCACATGTTTCGGGACTTCATTGCCTCTCACTGCTGAATAATATTCCACCATATGTATAGACCACATTTGATTTATCCATTCATTGGTTGATGAGCACTTGGGTTGTATTGGTCTTTTAGCAGTGGTGTATTTTTTTAACACATTTTATTGGGAGATATAATATATATACACAGATACATGGTAACATTTAAAGTATGGTTTAACAAGTAGATACAAAGGAAATTTCAAAGTATGGTATGGGTTACAGTTCCACAATTTCAGTTATTTCTTTCTAGATTTCCTAATACACTAGAGACTAGAAAAATGTCTACGTAATGATTCGTTTTTTAAATCCTATCTTGTCTGTTGCTACTCCTCCTCATTTGACCACTGTCTCAATCTTCAGGGATATCTTGGCAGTGGTTATTCTAAACTTTTCATATTGAAATGGGCTGTTGACATTATGGGGAAGAAGGATGCAGTGGTTGATGTTCTTGAAGAGGCTGCTGTCTCTGGGTTTTGGGACTTATCTGGCATAGAAACAATGTGGAAGTTCTAACTTTCTGAAAAATAAATTTAGTGAATGAAACTTTTATAGATTATCAGATGGGGACCTGGGTATTCTTTAGAATTTTTGGAACTACAATTGATTTGGGCTTGGCTTACTGTGGCCATTTGGAATATCTAGCTGAAGCTTGCATAAGAGTAACCTTCAGGATAACCTCTCAACTGTATTTGAAATCTCTTAGCCACTGACACCTACTTTGTTTAATTTTCCCCCTCTTGGTCAAGAAGGCATTCTCAATCCAACAATGCCAAGGTAAGGCTCATCCCTGGGAGTCGTGTCTCAGATTGCCATGGAGAACTTACACCCCTGGGAGCCATGTTCCACATAGGGGGAAGCTAGTGAGTTTATTAGCAGAGTTTGCTTAGAGAGAGAGGCCAAATTTGAGCAACAAAAGAGGTTCTTTGAGGGTGACTTTTAGGCATACTTATAGGTAGGCTTAGCTTCTTTGCTGGAATAAGTTTCATAAGGCCAAGCCCAAAGACAGAAGGCTTGGCTTATTAAACTGGGAGTACCTAATGCTTGAGAGAATATCCAGTTTCACGGGTGGGAAAGTTTAATAGTTCCACATTTCCCCCCAGTGCTCCAAGGATGGAGGTGGCCTAGGAAACATCAACTGATGAACAGAATGGTGAATTGTGGTGTAGGCATACAATAGACATTTTTATGGAAAATTGATCTTTTATTTATTTTTTAACTTTATTGAAAAATTGAAAAACAGACAACAAAAGAACCCCAACATTTCAAACAAAACAAAGCAAAAGATTAAGAAAAACAAATAACTTGAAACAACTACATTACTTCCAACATGTTCCCACCATACCCCAAGAAAATTAACATACCATAACCAAATAAAGGAATAAGAAAAACAAATAACCTAAGGTAACTACATTGCTCCCAATATGTTCCTACCATATCCAAGAAAATTTGAAAACCATAATCATTCCTGAGAATTGCTGTATCATTGAGATTGCCCTCAATAGCTTATCTGTTCTTATTAGATTATCATTCCCCTTCACTAGTTGCTATCTATCTCTAGGTCCCTTACATTTTACAGTATGAAATATTTTATATTTTTCACAGAATTCACATTAGTTGTAACATACAATATTTCTCTTTTGGTGTCTGGCTTATTTCACTCAGCATTATGTCTACAATAGACTATTGAGCAGCTACAAGAAGGAATGAAGTTGTGAGGCATTCAAATAGGTGAATGGATCTTGAGGACAGAGTTTTGAGTGAAGAACACCAGAAGCAAAAATATTATAATGCCTCACTACTATGGGCTAACTATAATGTGTAAACTCTGATAATTGAATCTTAGAGTGTAGGTTATGAGGAGAATGCTTATTTTAATGGTCCCTAGATTGTAAGCTCTTACAGCAGTCACATCTATTCCTGAGTTGTAACGGTTATCTCCAAATTTGAAATGCTGAGCTCTTTGTGTATTACTTGCTGTCCTCTGGAGCTTTGAGTATCTGTGCAACCCCTGAAACTCAGAACTAGAGCTCAGCAACTATGAATGTCAGTATTACCTCATACAGCAACTGTTTAAAAAGCTGAATTCATTCAGAATTCAATTAGAGTTATGAATGAAACAGATCTGGTTAGGACTAAGGCAAATCAGGTCAAAGGGTAAAGGCTGTTACTGACCATGTTTTAAAACTTCAACTTCTGCATGAGAAAAAGAGATGAAATGTTTATTTGGTGCAGGAGTTTTATTTCCTGTAGCACACTAAATAATTTAATTTGTATGGTCAGTTTATTCAAACACCACAATTTTATGGAACTTTGAATAAGAAGTGAGATATCATAGATTTGTAAAGGTTAGTGTGAAATCATGATACATCACAAATAATTTGGGAAGAGAATAAAAATGTATATGCAGGGCCTTCCTGAGGAACTAGGAGAAAATGCTGACAAGTTGGACTTCTCCACCTGCATTAATACTGATGGTCTCAGAATCATAGAGGACTGTCAGTTGAAGGTTTTTACTGGAAAAGAGAGGCTAAGCCTACTTATAATTGTGCCTAAGGGTTTCCCCAAGAGAAACTCTTTTTCTCTCAGACATAGCCTGTTTCTCTCTAAGCCCACTAGGCAGGCAAACTCACTGCCCTCCCCACTATGTGGAACATGACTCCCAGGGCTGTAAATCTCCCTGACAATGGGGGACATGAATCCTGGGAATGAGACTGGACCTGGCATTGTGGGATTGAGAAAATCTTATTGACCAAAAGGGGGAAGCAAGATGAAACAAAAAAAGTTTCAGTGGCTAAGAGATTTCAAATGGTATCGAGTGGTCACTCTAGACAGCATTCTTATGTGCTATACAGATATCCCTTTTTAATTTTTAGTGTATTGGAATAGCTAGAAGGAACTACCTGAAACTGTCAAATTGTAACCCAGTAGCCTTGAGTCTTGAAGGCTATTGCATAACTATGTAACTCACAAGGTGTGACTGTGTGATTGTGAAAACCCTGTGGCTCACCCTCCCTTTATCCAGTGTATGGACAGATGAGTAGAAAAATGGGTACAAAAACTAAATGAAAAATAGAATGGGAAGGGGGGTGGAATGCTTTGGGTTTTCTTTTTAGTTTTATTTTTGTTCCGATTTTTACGTGTTTTGGGGTAAGAAAAATGTTCAAAACTTGATTGTGGTGATGAATGCACAGCTACATAATGGTACTGTGAACAGTTGATGGTACACTGTGGATGATTGTGTGGTGTGTGAATATATTTCAGTAAAACTGAATTTAAAATAAAGAAGACATAGACTGGCAAGATGGATAAAAAACAGGATCCATCCATATGCTGTATACAAGAGATTCACTTAAGCCCCAAGGACGAAAACAAGTTGAAAATGAAAGGTTAGAAAAAGATATTTCATGCAAACATCAAACAAAAAATAGTAAGGGTAATGTGCTGGTTTGAATGTATTATGTCCCCCAGAAAAAACCATATTCTTTGATGCAATCTTGTGGGGCAGGCATATTAGTGGGGATTAAGTTGGAACATTTGGATTAGGTTGTTTGCATGGAAATGTGCCCCTCCCAACCGTAGGTGATGACCCTGATTGGATAATTTCCATGGAGGTGTTGCTCTGCCCATTCAGGGTGGGTCTAAGTTGAGTCACTGGAGCCATATAAATGAGCTGATGGACAGGGGGATCTCAGTGTAGCTGTGAGTGACATTTTGAAGAGGAGCTACAGCCAAGAGGGACATTTTGAAGAAAGCACAGGAACTGCAGATGAGAGACATTTTGAAGATGGCCATTGGAAGCAGACTCTTGCTCCAGAGAAGCTAAGAGAGGACAAATACCCCAAGAGCAATTAAGAGTGACATTTTTTAGGAAATGCAGCCTAGAGAGGAATGTCCTGGGAAAAAGCCATTTTGAAACCAGAACTTCGGAGCAGACACTGGCCACATGCCTTCCCAGCTAAGAGAGGTTTTCTGGACACCATTGTTCATCCTCCAGTGAAGGTACCTGATTGCTGATGTGTTACCTTGGATACTTTATAGCCTTAAGATTGTAACTGTGTAACCAAATAAACCTCTTTTATAAAAGCCAATCCATCTCTGGTGTTTTGCATTCTGGCAGCATTGGCAAACTAGAACAGATTTTGGTACCAGAGAACTGGGGTACTTTTGCTGCTGAATTTGCAAATATCAAACATGTTGAAACGGCTTTTTAAATGGATAAGGGGAAGATTCTGGAAGAGTTCTGAAAAGCTTGATAGAAAAGGCCTAAACTGCTTTGAAGAGACTGTTTGTGGAAATACGGACTCTAAAGATACTTCTGAAGAGGCCTTGGACAGAAATGATGAATATGTTGTTGCGAACTGGAAGAAAGGCGATCCTTGTTTTAAAGTGGCAGAGAAGTTGGCAAAATTGAGTCCTGGTGTCAAATGGAAGGAAGAATTGGAAAGCAACAACCTGGAATATTTAGCTGATGAGATCTCCAAGCAAAATATAGAGGAAGTAGCCTAGCTTCTCCTTGCAGCTTATAGTAAAATGTGAGTGGCGAGAGATAAACTTAGAACTGGACTCTTGGGTTCAAAGAAACCAGAAGCTGATGGCTTGGAAAATTCCAGGCTTCCAGGGGGTGGAATCCCAGAAGCTACAGCCCAATGTGAAGATGTAACCAAACATGGAACCCAGCCACCATTTCAGTACAACCCAAGATTGGAAAAGGAGTTTAGCAGCAAGGATTTTTGGAAAGTCCTATTGTCTGATGGCTTTGACCCATGCATGCTTCATGTGAAGCCAACAGAATATTTGCAAGAACTTTATAGACGGAGATGCTGTTGGTATGGCTGGAGGAGATGGACAAGGAAAAATTGAAGGAAAAATTTCTTCAAAGACAGAGCCATGAAGGTTGAGGTCTGGAGTCAAGAGGCCTTGGGCTGGGAGAGTGGAGTGGCCCACATGCAAGGAAAGGGTGAGTTTGCCCCAGAGAAGAGGGTGGGCCCTCTTCTTGATGCTCTGGAAGAGTTTTGCCACCTCAGGACCCAAAGAGGGTGGTGCACATTCCCAGGGGAATGGGGAGAGCCTGGCTACCACCCCACTGTTCTGAAGGGGTTGAGCATGTGTTCCAGAGACGGAAGGGAATCCGGGTGCTGCCCCAATTTTTGAGGAGGGTTGGGCCAAGAAGTTGGTCTCCCCAGTGTGTGGGTATGTTGGAGAACTCACCCAGCATTTGGAGAGGAAAGGACTGCCAAAAAGGCCCTTAGGAAGGGTTAGACTACCGCTCTCTCATGACCCAAGAATGCAACATTCTGTTAATGGCTCGCAGACTTTGAAATCTAATGGAGTTTGTCCTGCGGGTTTTAGGAAGTGTTTTGGTCCTTTGAACCCTGTTTTCCTTTCAGTTTCTCCTTATGGCAGTGGCAATGTTTATCCTATGAATGTCCCTCCTTTGTATATTGGAAGCACATAACTTGTTCTAAGTTCACAGATCCAGAGCTAAAGGAGAATTTTGCTTTAGGGAGGACCATGCCTATAATTGATTTTGATGGGATCTTGTACTTAACTATTGTTACTGAAATGATTTAAGCTTTTGTGATATTGCAATGGGATTAATGTATTTTGTATTTGGAAAGAATATGCTTTTCTGGGGTCCAGGGGGTGGAATGTGCTGGTTTGAATGTATTAAGTCCCCCAGAAAAAGCCATATTCTTTGATGCAATCTTGTGGGGCAGACATATTAGTGGGATTAATTTGGAACGTTTGGATTAGGTTATTTGCATGGAAATGTGCCCCACCCAACTGTAGGCAATGACTCTGATTGGATAATTTCCATGGAAGTGTTGTTCTGCCCATTCAGAGTGGGTCTAAGTTGATCACTGGAGCCATATAAATGAGCTGATGGACAGGGGGATCTCAGTGCAGCTGTGAGTGACATTTTGAAGAGGAGCTACAGCCAAGAGGGACACTTTGAAGAAAGCACAGGAGCTGCAGATGAGAGACAGTTTGAAGACGGCCACTGAAAGCAGAGTCTTGCTCCAGAGAAGCTAAGAGAGGACAAAAACCCCAAGTGCAATTAAGAGTGACATTTTTGAGGAACTGCAGCCTAAAGAGGAATGTCCTGGGAGAAAGTCATTTTGAAACCAGAACTTTGGAGCAGACACTGGCCACATGCCTTCCCAGCTAACAGAGGTTTTCTGGACACCATTGGCCATCCCCCAGTGAAGGTACCTGATTGCTGATGTGTTACCTTGGACAGTTTATAGCCTTAAGACTGTAACTGTGTAACCAAATAAACTGTTTTTGTAAAAGCCAATCCATCTCTGGTGTTTTGCATTCTGGCAGCATTAGCAAACTAGAACAGGTAACTATACTAATATCAGACAAATTAGACTTCAAATATAAAACAATTAAAACAGGCAAAGATGGACACTATATATTAATAAAAGGGATAATCTATCAAGAAGACATAGCAATCATAAGTATCTATGTACCCAGCCAGACTGCCACAAAATACATGAGGCAAACACTGACAACACTGAAGGGAGAACTAGTCACTTCTACAATAGTAGTTCACGACTTCATACACCACTCTCATCAATGGGTAGATCATCTAGACAGGGGATCATTTAGGAAATAGAGATTTTGATTAATATGGTAAATGAACTAGACTTACAGACAGTTACAGAACATTGCATGCAACAACAGCACAATATATATTTTTCTCAAGAGCTCTTGGATCCTTTTCCAGGGTAGACCACATGTTGGGTCACAAAGCCTGTCTCTCTACAAACTTAAAGTGATTGAAATTATACAAAGCACTTTGTCAGATAATAAGGGAATGAAGTTGGAAATCAGTAACAGGCAGAAAGCTGGAAAATCCACAAATACATAGAGGCTAAACAACACATTCTTAAACAAGCCATGGGTCAAGGAAGAAATCAGAAAAGAAATCAGTAAATATCTCAGGGGAAATGAAAATGAGAACACAACATGTCAAAAGTTATGGGACACAGCAAAGGCGGTACTCAGAGGGAAACTTATTGCCATAAATGCCTATATCACAAAGGAAAAAGGGGAAAAAATGGAGGAATTAACAGCTCAGCTGGAAGAACAAGAGATAGAAGAGCAAACTATCCCAAGACAAACGTAAGGAAGAAATAACAAAGACACGAGAAGCAATAAATGAAATTGAGAACATGAAAACAACAGAGACTTAGTATAACCAGAAGTTGGTTTTTCAAGAAAAACAACAAAATTGATGGTCCCTTATCTAGGCTGGCAAAAAAAAGAGAAAGTATGCATATAAATAAAATCAGAAATGGGGATGATATCAAGATGATGGGTTAGGAGGGTCAGGGCAAAAAATGTTTCCATGAAAAACACTAGATAAAAGAGAGAAAGTGTTCCAGAATACCAGTTCCAGCACTGCACTGACTGGACAAGGTTGCTAAATCCACAGGGACTGTGCACCTGGTGAATCTGAGAGTCTGCATTCAGCAACAAGTGAGTGAGGCTGCTAGGGAGGCAGCAGGCATGCCGTGGTCAGGAGAAACCAGGGGTTGGTGTTTGGAGAGAGATTAGTTTAAAAGCCCCATAACTGGCTGTGGCTCTGGCAGTGAGAGCTGTGCAGTTGAGCATGGGGGGACTGCATTTCCCAACCTGGGCACCTGCCTCAGCATCTGGCATGGATGATAGCCTTTTGAACAACTGCAGCTAATTTTCCTGGAGCTAGGAAGGCAGAGGTCTGTGGGAAAGGGGGAAATTACCACAATGTGTACAGTCATCTTTTCAGTGTGCTGGGAATGCACACGCGTGGAACTGTGACCCAGAGCTGCACCACACAGTCAAGTGTGGTGTGAGGCAGCATCCAAACTCCGGGCACCCACCTCAGTACCTGGTGTGGCTAATAGCCTTTCTCACACCCAAAATTGTCCCAGAGCTAGGAAGGCAGAGGTCCACTGACGGGGGAATTTAACATGCACCATACAGCCAACCTCTCAGTGGCCTGGAACACCCCTGGAAGGTGCAGCTGCCCAGAGCCTCCATTGCAGACTGCACTCACCTGTGATGTTGAGCTGTCTTCCCCCTGTGGAGGAAGTCCCAGGTGCCCTACACCAATACCAGGGACTTGTGGGTCCACAGCAGAGACAGAGTGTGGGGAGACTGAGCTGACTATTTAGACTCCTGCAGCAGATTTAAGTCTCCAGGAATGCCTGGGAGATTCAATTATTAAAGTTGCCCTCCCCCCCCCAACTGCTACACACCCCCCACATTCAGGGCTGGCAATACCGACTATACACAGAAATCTGATGCACTGATTGGACCCCCACAAGATTCAGACCCCCACTCACCACATAGGTGAAGTTGGGGAGAACTGGCTTGAGGGTAATAGGCAGCTTGCAGATGCCATCTGCTGGTAACTCAGAGAAAGTGCACACCACCAAGTTGTAGCTCTGAAAAATTAAGAGATAATTGTTTAAACAAATCTGCATATCCTAAAAGAACCCTATCAAGATAAGCAAATGCCAAGAGACCAAAAACAACAGAAAATTTTAAAGCACAGGAAGAAACCAGATGATATGGATAACCCAAACCCAAACACCCAAATCAAAATATCAGAGGAGACACAGTACTTGGAGAGATTAAGCAAAGAACTAATGACAAACAATGAGATCATGGCACAGGATATAAAGGACATGAAGAAGATCCTAGAAAAGCATAAAGAAGAATTTCCAAGAGTAAATTAAAAAAAAAGATGATCTTATGGAAATAAAAGAAACTGTTGATCAAATTAAGAAGATTATGGATACACACAGTACTAGATTAGCGGAAGCTGAAGAGAAAATCAGTGAGATGGAAGAGGCTAAAATGGACAGTGAATGTACAAAAGAAAGAATGGAGAAAAAAATTTAAAAAAATTGAAATGCACCTCAGGGATATGATGCAGAACATAAAGCACACAAATATAAGAGTCTTTGGTTTCAGAAGACAGAGAAACAGATGATGGATGATAGATAGGGAGGGAGGGAGGAAGGGAAAGAAAGAAATGGTAAAGTGACAAAATATTAAAGTTGGTAGATTGGGGTATCAGTGGTGGGGGGTTGAGGTATGCTGGAGTTTTGTGTATGGGGTTTGTATTATTTTTGCAACTGTTCCTGTAAGTTTGAATTTATTTAAAAAAAAAAAAAGAATCATTGGTGTTCCAGAAGGGGAAGAGAAGGGTAAAGGTATTCATAGAAATTGTAGGGGAAAATACCCATACCTTCTAAGCAACATAAATACACAAATCACAGATTCACAAAGAGCTCCAAAAGAATAAATTCAAATAAACTCACTCAGAGGCATATTCTGATCAGATTGTCAAATGCTGAAGAGAAGGAGTGAGTTCTGAAAGCAGCAAGAGAGAAGAAATTCACCACATAAAAGGGAAACAGCATAAGGCAAAGCAGTGACTACCCAGCAGCCACCATGGAGGCAAGAAGGCAGTGGTATGACATATTTAAAATTCTGAAAGATAAAAATTGCCAACAAAGAATTCTTTATCCATCAAATTCTCCTTTAAATTTGAGGAGGAGCTTAAATTTTTCACAAACAAATGCTGAGACAATTTGCTAACAAGAGACCTGCTCTTCTTGAGATACTAAAGGAAGTTCTACCATGAGAGAAAGAAAGAAAGGAAAGAGGCATGTGGAAAGAAGTTCAGAACTAAAGAGATTTACTAAGGTACATTAAAGGAAACTAAGACAGAGAGGGAAAAATATATCTGACAAACATAAACCAAAGGATAAGATGGCTGATTCCAGAAATGACTTCACAGTAATAACATTGAATGTGAATGGATTAAACTCCCCAATTAAAAGATATAGATTTGCAGAATGGATTAAAAAATATGAACCATCAATATGTTGCTTACAAGAGACTCATCTTCGACATAGGGACAAAAAGAAATTGAAAGTGAAAGAATGGGAAAAATAGTCCATGCAAGATACAGCCAAAAGAAAGCAGGAGTAGTAATATTAATCTCAGATAAAACAGACTTTAAATGAAAGGATATTATGAGAGACAATGAAGGTCACTACATACTAATTAAAGGAACAATTCAACAAGAAGAAATAACAATTATAAATGTTTATGCACCCAATCAAGGTGCCACAAAATACATGAGACAAACGTTGGCAAAACTAAAGGAAGCAATAGATGCTTGCACAATAATTGTGAGAGACTTCAATACATCACTCACTGCTGTTGGTAGATCAACCAGACAGAGGACCAATAAGGAAATTGAAAACCTAATCAATGTGATAAATGAATTTGAATTAACAGACATATATAGAACATTACACCCCAAATCACCAGGATACACATTCTTCTCTAGTGCTCATGGAACTTTCTCCAGAATAGATCATATGCTGGGCCATAAAACAAGCCTCAATAAATTTAAAAAGATTGAAATTATTCAAAGCACATTCACTGATCACAATGGAATACAATTAGAAGTCCGTAACCATCAGAGACTCAGAAAACACAAATATGTGGAGGTTAAACAACACACTCTTAAACAATCAGTGGCTTAAAGAAGAAATAGCAAGAGAAATTGCTATATATATATAGAAATGAATGAAAAGGAGACTACAACATATCAAAACTTATGGATGCAGCAAAGGTAGTATTGAGGGGGAAATTTATAGCTCTAAATGCATACATTAAAAAGGAAGAAAGAACTAAAATCAAAGAACTAATGGAACAACTGAAGCAGCTAGAAATTGAAGAGCAAACTAATCCTATACCAAGTAGAAGAAAAGAATTTACAACAATTAAAGCAGAAATAAATGACAAAGAGAACAAAAAAACAATAGAGGGAATAAATAACACCAGAAGTTGGTTCTTTGAGATCAAGAAGATTGACAAGCTCCTAGCTAGACTGACAAAATCAAAATGAGAGAAGACCCAAATACACAAAATAATGAATGAGAGAAGTGACTTTACAGCAGATCCCAAAGAAATTTAAAAAAATATATAAAAGGATACTATGAACAACTCCATGCCAGCAAACCAGATAATTTAGAGGATAATGGACAATTTCCTGGAAACACATGAACAACCTAGAATGTCCAGAGATGAAATAGAAGACCTCAATGAACCATCACAAGCAAAGAGATCCAATCAGTCATCAAAAAAGCTTCCCACAAATAAATGCCCAGGGCCAGATGGCTTCACAGGGGAATTCTACCAAACATTCCAAAAAGAACTGGCACTGTTCTTGTTTAAACTCTTTCAAAACATTAAAGAAAATGAAACACTACCTAACACATTTTGTGAAGCTAACATCACTCTAATACCAAAACCAGGTAAAGATGCTACAAGATAGGAAAACTACATGCCAATCTCCCTAATGAATATAGACACAAGATTCTCAACAAAATACTTGTAAATTGAATCCAAAGACACATTAAAAAAATCATACACCATGACCAAGTGGGGCTCATTCCAGGCATGCAAGGATGATTCAACATAAGAATATCAATCAACGTATTATTACAGCAAATTAACAAATCAAAAGAGAAAAATCAAATGATCATCTGAATAGATGCTGAAAAAGCATTCAACAAAATCCAGCATCCTTTTTTGACAAAAACACTTCAAAAGGCAGGAATTGAGGAAATTTCCTCAATATGATAAAGGGCATATATGAAACACGCACAGCCAGCATAGTACTCAATGGCAAGAGACTGAAAGCCTTCCCTCTAAGATCAGGAATGAGACAAGGATGCCTCCTGTCACCACTGTTATTCAACATTGTGCTAGAAGTGCTAGTCAGAGCAATCTGGCAAGACAAAGAAATAAAAGGCATCAAAATTGGAAAGGAAAAAGTAAAACCCTCATTATTTGCAGATGATATGGTTTTGTATTTGGAATACCCTTAGAAATCAATGACACAGCTACTTGAGCTAATAAACAAGTTTAGCAAAATAGCAGGATACACGATTAATGCACGTAAGTCAATGATGTTCCTATACACTAGAAATGACCGAATTGAAGAGACATGGAAGAAAAAGATACCATTTTCAATAGTAACTGAAAAAATCAGGTATCCAGGAATAAACTTAACCAAAAATGCAAAAGACCTATACATAGAAAACTATATAACTTTACTAAAAGAAATAGAAAGGGACATAAGATGAAAAAATATTCCTTGTTCATGGATAGGAAGGCTAAATGTCCTTAAGATGTCAATTCTACCCAAACTCATCTACAGATTCAATACAATCCCTATCCAAATTCCAACAACCTGTTTTGCAGACTTGGAAAAAGTAGTTATCAAATTTATCTGGAAGAGGAAGATGCCTCCAATTGCTAAAAGCATTCTAAAAAAGAAAAACAGTGGGAGGATTTACACTTCCTGTCTTTGAAGCTTATTATAAAGCCACAGTTGTCAAAACAGCATGGTCCTGGTACAAAGATAAACATATTGATCAATGGAACCAAATTGAGAATTCAGAGATAAACCCCCAAATCTACAGTCAACTGATCTTTGATAAGGCCCCCAAACCACTAAACTGGGACATAGTCATTTCAACAAATGGGGCTGGGAGAGTTGGATATCCACATCCAAAAGAGTGAAAGAGGACCCCTACCCCAAACCTTACACAAAAATTAACTCAAAATGTATTAAAGACCTCAACACAAGAGACAGTGCCATAAAACTCCTAAAAGATAATGTAGGGAAACATTTTCAGGGCCCTGTATTAGGAGGTCACTTTCTAGACCTAATACCCAAAGCACAATCAACAATAGAAGCAATAGGTAAATGGGAACTCCTCAAACTTAAAAGCATCTGTATGTCAAAGGAATTTGTCAAAAAAGTGAGGGTGCAGCCAACTCAGTGGGAAAAAATATTTGGAAACCATGTATGTGACTAAAGACTGATACCCTGCATATATAAAGAAATCCTACAACTCAATGACAGTAGTCCAGACAGCCCAATTATAAAATGGGCAAAATATATGAAAAGACAGTTCTCTGAAGAGAAAATACCAATGACAAAAAAACACATTAAAAAATGTTCAGCTTCACTACCTGTTAAGGAGATGTAAATTAAGACCACAATGAGATATCATCTCACACCAATTAGATTGGCTGCCATTAAACAAACAGGAAACTACAAATGCTGGAGAGGATGCAGAGAAATTGGAACTCGTATTCATTGTTGGTGGGACAGCATAATGGTACAGCCAGTCTGCAAGACAGTCTTGTGGTTCCTTAGAAAACTAGATATAGAGTTACCTTTTGAACTAGCAATTGCACTTCTCAGTAGATACCCGAAGACATGAAATCTGTGACATGATCAGAATCTGCACATGAATGCTCATAGCATCAATACTCACAATTGCAAAGAGATGGAGATAGCCAAACATTCTTCAACAGATGAGCAGATAAACAAAATGTGGTATATACACACAATCAAATGCTACATGGCAGTAAGAAGGAATGAGGTCATGAAACATATGAGAACGTGGATGAACCTTGAAGATGTAATGCTGAGTGAAATAAGCCAGGCACAAAAAGAGAAATATTGTATGTTACCACTAATGTGAACACTGAAAAATGTAAAATAAATGGTTTATAATGTAAAATGTAGTAGATCTAGTGATACTAAATAGTGAAGGGAGAGCAATAATCTAATAAGAACAGATAAGTTATCATGGGTAAACTTAATGATCTGGGAATGCTCAGGAATGACTATAGTTTGTTAATTTCTGGGGGGAATGGTAGGAACAAGTTCTCAGAAATGTCAGTATTTAAGTTTATTTTTTTTTCTTTTTCCTTTGCTGGGTTATAGTCTAAATATTCTCTTGGGGTAGAGTGGGAACATGTTGGAAGTAATGTAGTTATTTTAGGTTAGTTGTTTTTTTCTTGCTTCTTTATTTTGCTTTGGTTTGAAATGTTTTTTTATTAACTGTTTTTTTTTTAATTTTTGGATAAAGTTAATTGAAAAAAATGCAATAAAAAAATATACAGAGCCCTCCTGAGGAGCTGGGGGAAAATGCAGAGGTGTTGCACTTCCTCACCTGGATGGCACTGATGTTCTCACAAATATTGAGGACCGGCAGTATGATGGGCAGTGCCTTCTATCACAAGACTTGTCCTTATGAATCTTGTTACTGCAAAGGAAAGGCTAATCTTGGTTATATTTGTGCCTAAGAGTCTCCCCTATATACCTCTTTGTTGCTCAGATGTGGCCTTCTCTCTCTAGCTAAGACAACTTGGTGGGTGAAATCACTGCCCTCTCCCCTACATGGGACCTGACACCCAAGGGTATAAATCTCCCTGGCAACATGGGACATGACTCCCAGGGATGAATCTGGACCTGACATCATGGGATTGAGGACATCTGGACCAAAAGAGGGATGTGAAATGAAATGAAATAAAGTTTCAGTGGCTAAGAGATTCCAAATGGAGTTGATTCCAAATGGAAGTCACTCTCGTCAGCACTCTTATGCACTAATAGATAACCCTTTTTAGGTTTTAATGTATTGGAATAACTAGAAGTAAATGCCTGAAACCAACAACCTGCAACCCAGTAGCCTTGACTCTTGAAGATGTATGTATGGCAGTGTAGCTTACAAGGGGTAACAGTGTGAATGGGAAAACCTTGTGGATCACACTCCCTTTATCCAGTGTATAGATGGACTAGTGGAAAAGTGGGGACAAAGGACTAAAGGAAGGGTAGGCAGGGGGGCGTGATGTGGGTGTTCTTTCTTTACTGTTATTTTTTCCTATTCTTATCTTCACTTTTTTGGGTACAAGGAAAATGTTCAAAAAAATAGATGGGGGTGATGAATGAACAACTATATGATGGTAATGTGAACAATTGATTGTACACTTTGGATGATTTTATGGTACGTGAATATATCTCAATAAAATTAAATATAAAATAAAATAAATGGGAGGGAGATATTACTGACCCAAGAGAAATAAAGATAAACAGAGGATACTGTGAGCAACTATAGGCTAACAAACTGGACAGTTTAGATGAAATGGACAACTTGCTAGAAAAGCATGAACAACCAACATTGACTTGAGAAGAAATGAAAGACCTCAACAAATCAATCATGAGTAAAGTGATTGAATCAGTCATCAAAAATTCCTAAAAAGGGAAAGTCCAGGACCAGATGGTTTCACATATGAATTCTAGCAAGCATTCAAGAAAGAGTTAGTACAAACACTGCTCCAACTCTTCAAAAAATATTAGGAAAGCTACCTAACTCATTTATGAAGGCAACATCACCCAAATACCAAAACCAGGCAAAGATACTGCAAGAAAAGAAAATTACAGAACAATTTCTTTATTGAATATAGATGCAAAAATCCTCAGCAAAGTACTTGCAAATCAAATCCAGCAGCACCACAAGGGTGGTTCAACATAAGAAAATCAATTAATGTAATACACCACACTAATAAATTAAAGAGCAAAACCCACATGATCATCTTGATTGATGCAGAAAAGACATTTGAAAAAATTCAGCATCCCTTCTTGATAATAACACTTCAAAGGATAGGAATTGAAGGAAACTTCCTCAAAATGATTAAAGGAATATATGAAAAACCCACAGCTAACATGGGGAAAGACTGAAAGCTTTCCCTCTAAGATCAGGCGTAAGACAAGGATGCCTAATGTCACCATTGTTATTCAACATTGTGCTGGAAGTTCTAGCTAGAAAAATTAGGCAAGAAAACAATAAAAGGCATACACATTGGAAATGAAGAAGTAAAATTTTCACTGTTTGCAGATGTCATCACCCTATATGAAGAAAATTCTGAAAAATCTACAGTAAAGCTACAGGAGCTAATAATTGAATATAGCAAAGTGGCAGGATACAAGATCAACACACAAAAATTAGTAGTGTTTCCACACACTAGTAAGAGCCATCTGAAGAGGAAATCAAGAAAAGAATTCCATTTACAACTGCAACCAAAGAATCAAATATTAGGAATAAACGTAACCAAGGACATAAAACACCTATACACAGAAAACTATAAATCATTGCTAAAAGAAATCAAGGAAGACCTAAATAAATGGGAGGAAATACCATGTTCATGGATTGGAAGACTAAGTATACTTAAGATGTCCAAATCTATCCAAATTGATTTATAGAGTCAATGCAATTAACAATAAAAACCCGAACTTACACTGTTAAACCAGAAAAACCTCTAGCCAAATTTATTTGGAAAGGCCAAGTGCCCCCAAGTCGCTAAAAATATCTTGAGAAAGAAAAACGAAGTGAGAGGTCTTCCAGTATCTGACTTTAAAGCATATTACAAAGCTACAGTGTTCAAAACAGCATGGTATTGGCATAAAGATAGATGTATTGACCAATGGAATCAATCTGAGTGTTCAGATATAGACTGTCTCATCTATAGACAACTGATCTTTGATAAAGCATTCAAGTGAACACAACTGGGGCAGAGCCACCTCTTCAACAAATGGTGCTTAGAGAACTGGATCTCCATAGCCAAAAGAATGAAAGCAGATCCTTATCTCAAATATTATTCAAAAATTTACTCAAAATCAGTCAAAGACCTAAACATTGGAACTAAGACCATAAAACTATTAGAAGAAAATGTAGGGAAATATCTTAAAGCTCTGGTGATAGAAGGTAGTTTCCTAGACCTTACTACCAAAGTGTGGGCAATGAAAGTAGAAATAGACAAATAGGATCTCCTCAAAATTAAATACTTTTGTGCATCAAATGACTTTGTCAGGAAATATGAAAAGGCAGCCTACACAATGGGAGATGATATTTGGAAACCACATATCAGATATTAATTTAATATCCAGAATATATAAAGAGATCATACAACTTAACAGGAAAAAGACAAAGGACTCAATTTAAAAATGGGCAAAAGACATGGACAGACACTTTTCCAAAGAGGAAATACAAATGGATCAAAAACATGTGAAAAGTTGCTCAACTTCATTAGCTATTAGGGAAATGTAAATCAAAACCACAATGAGATATCATCTCACACCTAGAATGGCCACTATCAAACAAACCCAGAAAACTTCAAGTGCTGGGGAGGATTTAGATAAAGAGGAAATATATAATGGTGCAACCACTCCAGAAAGCAGTTTGGTTGTTCCTCAGGAAGCTAAGTGTAGAACTGCCATATGATTCAGAAATACCATTTCTAAGTATATACTCAGAAGGACTGAAGGCAGGGGCACCAGTGGACATTTGTATATTGATGTTTATGCCAGAAGTATTCATGATTGCCAAGACAGGGAGACAGCTCAGATGTCAGTCAACAGAAGAGTGGAGAAGCAAACTGTGGGACATACATACATGGAATACTACACAGCTGTAAGAAGGCATAAAGTTATGATACATATAATAATGTGGGTGAAACTTGAGGACATTATGTTAAGTGAAATATCCCAGAAACTAAAGAACATATGCCATATGGTTCTCACTAATATGAACTAACAATAATAAGCAAACTCTGATAGTTAAAGTTAAGAACACAGTTGAACAGGAAATGGAAAGAGGGTACAGATTGGGCATTTGATGCTGAAGGAGTACAGAATGTTAAACAGGATTGACTGTAGCAATCCAGAAAGGAATAGCGCAATACTATCTGATGGTGGCACAATACTGTAAATGTAATGAGCAAAGCTGAATATGATATAGTTGATAGAGGAAGGCTAGGAGCATATATGACATCAGAAGGATAGATGGAGCATGTGTCAGTTTGGATCTATTATGTCCCCCAGAAAAGCCTTGTTCTTCAATGCAATCTTATGGGGGCAGACTTATTAGTCTTCTGATCAGGGTGTGACCTCTTGATTGAATGTTACCAGGGAAATTTGACCCCATCTTGATTGGTTTACTGGAGTCCTTTAAAGAGAGCTCACACAGAAAGCAGAGAGACAAAAAGCATGCAGATACATGAGGAGTTGACAGAGATGCTTGGAGATGCAGGCAGAAGGACATTTGGAGATGCTAAGCTAATAAAGGACCCACAGAAGCTTAGAGAGAAAGCCACTGGAACCAGAAGCTGAAAACAACAGAACCTCAGAGCAAAGGACCAGCAGATGCCAGCCACATGCCTTCCCAGATGACAGAGGTGTTCCAGACACCATCATCCATTCTTCAGTGAAGGCATCCTCTTGTTGATGCTTTAATTTGGACACTTTTATGGTCTTAGAACTGTAAATTTGTAACCAAATAAGCCCCTTTATAAAGGCCAATCCATTTCTGGTGTTTTCATAATGGCAGCTCTAACAAACTGGAACAGAGGATATAGTCTGGGACTGAATAGCTTGGTGAAACTGAGTGGACAATGATGGTGATTAAATGTACAAATGTAAGAAAGTTTTTACATGAGGGAGAACACCATGCATGAATGACACCTTTGCAAACTATTGAAAATGGGATGGTACATGGAAAAAAACACAGTTAATGCAAACTAGGGTGTGTAGTTAATAGTAACAGTGTAATATTCTTTCATTAATTGTAACAAAGGCAATATACCAAAGCTAAATGTCTGTAAGTGGGGGATATAATGGAAGGGTATGGGATTCTTGTTGTTGTGCTTGTCTTTCCTTTTTATTTTTAATTATTCTTTATTTTTGTATTTTTTCTCTTCTTTTCTTGTAGAAGAAATGGAAATGTTCTCACATAGATTGTGGTGGTGAATGCATAATTATGTGATTATAATGGGAGCCATTGATGGTTCACCTAGGATGGATTGTATTGTGTGTGAATAAAGGTATTTAAGAATAAACAGAAAGGTACAAGTGCTCTAGATGATGTGGAGAGAGATATATACCTATTCACTGTTGGTAGAGGTGTAGAATGGTGCAGCCCCTCTGGAGAGAAGTGTGGTGGCTCCACAGGAGGCTGGGTGAACGGCTGCCATATACTCCTGCAACCCGGTTATGTGGTGTTTACTTGGAAGAACTGAAAGCAGGGACACAAATGGGCATTTTGCACACTGATGTTTAGGGTGGCACTATTCACGAGTTGCAATGGATGGGTGACCGAACGGTACACTGACAGATGAATGGAGGGGCAAACTGTGGTGTATACGCACAACAGAATATTGAGTGGCTGCAAGGACTGAAGTCGTGAGGCATGCAACTAGGTGAATGAATTGTGAGGACATTATATTGAGTGAAATAAGCCAAAAAATGAAGAGACAAATATTGTAAGACCTCGCTAATATAGAGTAACCATAATGTGCAAATGCTGAGGATTGAATTTGAGAGCGTAGGTTATCTGGGGATAGACTAGTGACAGAGACTGTGCAATTGATGATTGACGAGTACAGAGTGT
Source organism: Choloepus didactylus (assembly GCF_015220235.1). NCBI lineage: Eukaryota > Metazoa > Chordata > Mammalia > Pilosa > Megalonychidae > Choloepus > Choloepus didactylus. The sequence continues at coordinate 2,940,056 of NW_023637580.1, forward strand.
TCAATAAGGCTTATAGTAAAGATTCCTAGATTGTAAACTCTTACAGCAGTCACATCTTTTCTGAGTTATAATTGTTATTTCTAAATTCTGAGCTGTTGTGCTCTTTGTGTATAACCTGGTAGTTCTCTGGAGATTTGGATATCTGTGTGACACCTGAAACTCAGAGTTAAGGTTCAGCAGCTCTGTAAGTCAATATTACTCCATATGGCAACTGTTGAAGAAGCTGAAAAAAGAGATCAGACTACAACTACAGACATGAATGAAACGGACTTGGTTAGGACTAAGGTAAATCAGAATACAAGGTAAAGGATGATATTTACTGTATTTTAAAACCCCTACTTCTCTGTGAGGCCAAAGGAAAAGAGATTTATTTGGTACAGAGTTTTATTTTCTGTAGCACACTATCTAATTTAATGCTTATGGTAAGTTTATTTAAACATCATAATTACATGGTGCCTAGAATAGAGAATGAGTTCTTGTTATTCTGCACTGGTTAATGTAATATACATAGCAGAATATTTTGGACAGAAAATCAAAAAGTATTTGCAAATCCCCTTGAGGGACCAGGGGAAAATGTGGAACTATTAAAATTCCCCACCTGGGAATGGTGTAGGGCAGTGTGGAGGGCAGTGTGGAGGTTCCACGGGAAGCTAAGTATGGGGTTGGCACATGGTTCTGAAACTATATTATTGGGTATATTCTTGGAATAACTGAGATCAGGAACAGGAATGGATATTTGCACACTGCGGTTTACGGAGGCAGTACTCACAATCTGCAATGGATGGAGATGGCCTAAGGGTACACTGATGAATGGAATGGCCAACTGTGGTGTATACACACAACGGAACAGTGAATGACTACAAGAAGGGATAAAGTTGTGAGGTATGCAACTAGGGGAAGGCACCTTGAGGACAGTATATTGAGTGAAATAAATCAGAGATGAAAAGAAAAAAAAAAAAAATCCCCACCTGGGGAATTCCCGCTATTCTCTTAAGCAATAGGGTCTCCTGATTTAATAAACCAAGCCCTCGACCTAGAGGCTTGCCCTTAGGAAGCTTATCTCTCCAATGGTGAAACTAAGCCTACTTATAACTATGCCTAAGAGTCACTCCCAGAAAACCTCTTTTGTTGATCAGATGTGGCCTGTACCTCTAAGCCAACTCTGCAAATTAACTCACTACCTTCTCCCCAATGTGGGACATGACACCCAGGGATGAGCCTGGCCCTGGCATCATGGAATTGAGAATGCCTTCTTGACCGAAAGGGGAAAAAGAAATGTAACAAACTTTCAAATTAAAAATGATTCATTCTCACTCTCCCAGTTG
>NW_023637580.1:2941480-2996460 GCF_015220235.1 Choloepus didactylus
GACTTGAGGGAATTGGTGACATACAGATGTCATCTGCTGGTTAGTAAGAGAAAGTGTACACCACCAAGCTGTAGATCTGACAAATTAGAGATTGGTATTTATAGACCCTGAAAGAACCCTATCAAGTAAAGCAAATGCCAAGAGGCCAAAACAACAGAAAATTTTAAAGCATATGAAAAAAAACAGACAATATGGAGAACCCAAACTCAAACACCCAAATCAAAACATCAGAAGAGACACAGTACTTGGTGCAATTAATCAAAGAACTAAAGTCAAACAATGAGAGCATGGCACAGGATATAAAGGACATGAAGAAGACCCTAGAAGAGCATAAAGAAGAAATTGCAAAAATAAATTAAAAATAGAAGATTTTATGGAAATAAAAGAAACTGTTAGCCAAATTAAAAGGACACTGGATACTCATAATACAAGATTAGAGGAAGTTGAAAATGACTCAGCATCCTCGAGGACCACAGAACAGAAAATGAAAGAACAAAAGAAAGAATGGGGAAAAAATCAAAAAAAATTGAAATGGATCTCAGAGATATGATAGATAAAATAAAACATCCAAATTTAAGACTCATTGCTGTCCCAGAAGGGGAAGAGAAGGGTAAAGGTCTAGAAAGAGTATTCAAAGAAATTGTTGGAGAAAATTTCCCAAACCTTCTACACAATATAAATACACAAAGCATAAATGCTGAGTGAACCCCAAATAGAATAAATCCAAATAAACCCACTCCAAGACATATTCTGATCAGACTGTCAAATACTGAAGAGAAGAAGCAAGTTCTGAAAGCAGCAAGAGAAAAGCAATTCACAGCATACAAAGGAAACAACATAAAACTAAGTAGTGACTACTCAGTGGCCACCATGGAGGCAAGAAGGCAGTGGCATGACATATTTAAAATTCTGAGAGAGAAAAATTTCCAACCAAGAATACTTTATCCAGCAAAACTCTCCTTCAAATTTGAGGGAGAGCTTAAATTATTCACAGACAAACAAATGCTGAGAGATTTTACTAATAAAAGACCTGCCCTACTTCAAATACTAAAGGAAACCCTACCGCCAGAGAAACAAAGAAAAGCAAGAGAGATATAGAGAAATTTAACAGATATATGTATAGAACATTACATCCCAAATCACCAGGACACACATTCTTCTCTAGTGATCAAGATCTTTCTCCAGAATGGACCATATGCTGGGACATAAAACAAGCCTCAATAAATTTAAAAAAAGAATTATTCAAAGCACATTCTCTGACCACAACAGAATACAAATAGAAGTCAATAACCATCAGAGACAGAAAATTCACAAACACCTGGAGGGAAAAGTAAGGGTGAGATGAAAACATTCCCAGATAATCAAATACTGAGGGACTTCATCACCAGTATATCAGACCTATAAGAAATGCTAAAGGGAATTGAGCAAGCTGAAAGAAGAGATACTAACAATTGACTGAACCACATGAAGAAATAAAGATTTCTAGTAAAGATCACATGGCAAATATAAATACCAATACTACTGTATTTTTGATTGTAACTCCACTATTTACTTCCTACAGGATCTAAAATACATAAACTGTAATGATAAATCAGTGATTTGGGACTCAATGTAAAATATGTAATTGTTGACAAGAATTACATAAAGGTGGGGAATTGGTGGGAGTATAGAACATAGTTTTATGGGTCTTTTGAAGTGTAAGTTGGTATCAAAGAAAAACAAGATTGTTTGGACTTAAGAGGTTAAGTTTAGCCCCCACTGTAAACACAAAGAAGTATCAGAGAAAATGACCAAGAGATGAAAAGTAGACTAGGGGTTACCAAGAAGTGGGGAAAGGGGCAATGGGGAGTAAGAAATGAGTGTAGGGTTTCTGTTTGGGATGAAGGGGAAATTTCTAGTAATGGATGGTGGGAAGGTGATAAGCATTGCAACATTCTAAATGTGATTATCCCACTAATGGTATGCTAGGGAGGGGGTGGAATGGAAAGATTAGGCTGTATATATGTATCCACAGTGAAAAAAAAAGACATTCTAAATAGAAATGACAATTATATGCCAAGGATGATCCTGGATGGGATCTGAGGATGGAGGAAAGGAGGCTCAAGGGGACACAGTTGGGACATAAGAAAAAACAAAGGAAATATAAAATGTAAGCTTTGTGTCAAGTTGAATTTCTTGAAACTCTTAGCTGTGTTTCATGGGAATGCATAAAAAATGTTCTTGTTCAAGGAAATGATATGTGAATTATATGCTTTGTTCAAGGATTCTGTGTGCAGCTAGCTCTCATATGTTCAGAAGACAGCAATAGATGAAGGATGATAGAGAGAGGGAGGGAGGGAGGAGAGAAAGAAAGAAAGAAATGGTGGTGTGACAGGATGTTAAAATTTGTGGATCAGGGTATCAGAGGAGGGGGTCAGGGTATGCTGGAGTTCTGTGTATGGGGTTTGTAATGTTTCTGCAACTGTTCCTGTAACTTTGAATTTATTTTCAAATAAAATTTAAAAAATAAATAAATGAGAGAGAAAAAAACAAGGAATTAACTGTTCACCTGGAGGAACCTAGAGAAAGAACAGAAAACTAACCCCAAAGCAAAGAGAAGGAAACAAAAAACAAAGAGTAGAGCAGAAATAAATGAAATTGAGAACAGGAAAATGGAGAGAATCAACAAAACCGGAAGTTGGTTCTTTGAGAAAATCAACAAGATTGATGGCCCCTAAAACTAGGCTAACAAAGAGTGAGAGAGAGAGAGGGAGAAAAGAGAGAGCAGATGCAAATAAATACAATCAGAAATGGGAAAGGAGACATAATTACTTACCCTGCAGAAATAAAGGATATAATGAGAAGATCCTATGAGTAACTATATGCTAATCAACTAGACAACTTAGATGAAATGAACAACTTCCTAGAAAAGCAAGAAAAACCAACACTGACTCTAGAAGAAATAGACAACCTCAACAAAATAATTACAAGTAAGAAGAATTGAGTCAGTCATCAAAAAGTTCCCGAAAAACAATAGCCCAGGACCAGATGGCTTCACATGTGAATTCTACCAAGCATTGAAGAAAGAATAAGAAAACAAACATAATATTTAATAGTATTTTTTAATTTTTTGATAAATATAGTTAAAAATAAATATAAACAGAAAAGAATTAGTATCAATCCTGCTCAAACTCTTCAAAAAAATTAATAGGAGGGAAAGTTACCTATCTCATTTTATGAAGCCAACATCACCCTAATACCAAAATCAGACAAAGATACTACAAAAAAAGAAAGGAAAACGATAGGCCAATCTCTGTAATGAATATAGATGCAAAAATCCTCAACAAAATACTTGCAAATTGAATTCAGAAGCACATTAAAAGAATTATACACTACAACCAGGTGGGATTTATTCCAGTATGCAAGGCTGGTTTAACACAAGAAAATCAATTAATGTAATACACAACACCACAATAAATCAATGCAGCAAAACTACATGATCATCTCAATCAGTGCAGAAAAGGCATTTGATGAAATTCAACATTTTTTGTTGATGAAAACACTTCAAAGGATAGGAATAGAAGGGAAGTTTCTCAATATGATAAAGCAATATATGAAAAACTCACTGCTAATATACTCAATAATGAAAGACTGAAAGCTTTCCCTCTAAGATCAGGGACAAGACAAGGATATCCACTGTCACCATTATTATTCAAATTGTGTGGGAAGTTCTAGCTAGAGCAATTAGGCAAGAAAAAGAAATAAAAGTCATCCAAATTGGAGAGGAAGAAGCAAAACTTTCACTGTTGCAGATATGATCATGTATGCAGAAAATCCAGAAAAATCTGCAGCAAAGCTACTAGAACTAATCAGTGAATACAGCAAAGTTGTAGGCTACAAGATCAACATGCAAAAACCTGCAGTGTTCCTATACACAAGTAATGTGCAACAGGAGGAGGAAACTGATAAAAATTCCATTTACAGTAGCAACCAAAAGAATCAAGTATTCAGGAATAAACTTAACCAAGGCCACAAAAGACCCATACAGAGAAAACTAGAAGAAACTGCTAAAAGAAATCAAACAGACCTTTAAAAAACAAGGAAGAACATACTGCATTCATGGATTGGAAGAGTAAATACAGTTAAGATGTCAATTCTACGTAAATTGACTTTTAGATTCAATACAACACCAATTAAAATCCCAGCAACTTAATTTTCAGAAATAGAAAAAACAGCAACCAAATTTATTTGGAAGGGCAATGTGCCCCAAATAGCCAAAAATATCTTGAGAAACAGGAATGAAGTGGGAGGTCTCATAATACCTGACTTTGAAATGTATTACAAAGCTACAATGGTCAAAACAGCATGGTACTGGCATAAGGAGAGATACACCAAACAATGGAATTGAATTGAGTGATCAGTAATAGACCCTCACATCTATGGACAATTGATCTTTGATAAGGCAGTCAAGCCAATGCACCTGGGACAGAGCAGCCTCTTCATCCCAAAAGAATGAAAGAGGACTCTTACCTCAAAGCTTATACAACTATTAACTTGAAATGGATCAAAGACCTAAACATTAGCACTAAGACCATAAGACTCTTAGAAAAAATGTAGGGCAATGTGTTAAAGATACAATGACAGGAGGTGGCTTCCTGGACTTTACACCCAAAGCATGAGCAACCAATAGATACAGAAATAGATAAATGGGATCTCCTCAAAATTAAAAGCTTTTGTATATCAAGGACTTTGTCAGAAAAATAAAAAGGCAGCCTATGCAATGGGAAACAATATTTGGAAACCACATATCAGATAAGGGTTTAATATCCCAAATATATAAAGGGATCCTACAACTCAACAGAAAGATAAACAACCCAATTAAAAAATGGGCAAAAGACATGGGCACTTATTGAATGTGGCACTAGCTTTCAGGGATTCTGTTTTTCTTTATGAGCCAGGCCTACAACAAGCAACCATGTCTAAGGGACCTGCAGTTGGCATTGATCTTGGCACCACCTTCTCATGTGTGGGTGTCCTCCAGCATGGAAAAGTGGAGATAATTGCCAACAATTGGGGGAACCAAACAACTCCAAGCTATGTGGCCTTTACTGATACTGAATATTTGTTTGATTGGTGATGCTGTGAAGAATCGAGTTTCAATGAATCCCACCAACATGGTTTTTTATGGCAATCATCTGATTGGGCATAGATTGATGATGCTGTTGTCCAGTCTGACATGAAGCATTGGCCTTTTGTGGTGGTGAATGATGCAGGCAGGCCCAAGGCCCAAGTAGAATACAAGGGCGAGACCAAGAGTTTCTATCCAGAGGAGGTATCCTGTATGGTGCTGATGAAAATGAAGGAAATTGCAGAAAGCCTACCTTGGGAAGACTGTTACCAATGCTGTTGTCACAGTGCCAGCTTATTTTAATGACTCTCAGCATCAGGCCACCAAAGATACTGGTACCATTGCCAGCCTCAACATACTCAGAATCATCAATGAGCCAACTACTGCTGCTATTGCTTATGGCTTAGACAAAAAGGTTGGTGCTGAAAGAAATGTGCTGATCTTTGACTTGGGAGGTGGCACTTTTGATGTGTCAATCCTCACTATTGAAGATGGAATCTTTGAGGTCAAATCAACAGCTGGAGACACATACGTAGGTGGAGAGACTCTGACAACCAAATGGTAAACCATTTTATTGCAAAGTTCAAGCACAAGCATGAGGACATCGGTGAGAACAAGAGAGCTGTCTGCCATCTCCGTACTGCTTGTGAATGAGCTAAGCACACTCTTTCTTCAAGCACCCAGGCCAGTATTGAGATTGATTCTCTATATGAAGGAATCAGCTTCTATACCTCCATTACCCATGCCCGGTTTGAAGAATTGAATGCTGACCTGTTCCATGGCACTTTGGACCCTGTGCAGAAAGCCCTTAGGGATGCCAAGCTGGACAAATCACAGATCCATGATATTGTTCTGGTGGGCAGTTCTACTCATATCCCCAAGATTCAGAAACTCCTCTAGGACTTCTTCAATGGAAAAGAACTGAACAAAAGCATCAACCCTGATGAGGCTGCTGCTTATGGTGCAGCTATTCAGGCAGCCATCCTGTCTGGAGACAAATCTGAAAATGTTCAGGATTTGCTGCTCTTAAATGTCACTCCTCTTTCCCTTGTATTGAAACTGCTGGTGGAGTCATGACTGTCCTCATCAAGTGCAATACTACAATTCCCACCAAGCAGATGCAGACCTTCACTACCTACTCTGACAACCAGCCAGGTGTACTCATGCAGGTTTATGAAAGTGAGCATGCTATAACCAACAATAACAACCTGCTTGGCAAGTTTGAACTCATCAGGATACCTCCTGCCCCCACATGGTGTTCCTCAGATGGATGTCACCTTTGACATCGATGTTAATGGCATCCTCAATGTTTCAGCTGTGGATAAGAGCATAGGAAAGAGAACAAGATCACCATCACTAATAGACAAGGGTTGTTTGAGCAAAGAAGACATTGAGCACATGGTCCAGGAAGCCAAGAAGCACAAAGCTGAAGATGAGAAGCAGAGAAACAAGGTATCCTCCAAGAATTCACTTAAGTCCCATACATTTAACATGAAAGTAACAGTTGAAGATGAGAACTTCAAGGCAAGATCAATGATGAGGACAAGCAGAAGATTCTTGACAAATGCAATGAAATCATCAATTGGCTAGATAAGAATCAGACTGCAGAAAAGGAAGAATTTGAGCATCAGCAGAAGGAACTGGAGAAAGTCTGCAACCCCATCATTACTGAGCTGTACCAGAGTGCAGGAGGCATGCCAGGAGGGAGGCCAGGTGGAATGCCTGGGGGCTTCCCTGGTGGTGGAGCTCCTCCTTCTGGTGGTGCCTCTTCTGGACCCACTATTGAAGAGGCTGAGTAAATCAATCAGCATACTTAGCATTGTTCCATGGTAAAAAAAAATTGAAGGATCAAAATTTGTAGCACATTCTGTGGCAGTTCAGCTGCTATTCAAAATTCCTGGGCATTCTTAATACTTGACTATGAAATATGTGCACAGGAACAGGACATAATATTGCACTTTATATTAGCACTGTGTGGTAAGTGGAAAATGCAATGTCTTAAATAAAGCTACTTAAAATTGGAAAAAAAAAAGACATTGGCAGATACTTTTCTGAAGAAGAAATACAAATGGCTCAAAAACATATGAAAAATGCTCAGCTTCACTGGCTATTAGGGAAATGCTAATCAAAACCAAAATGAGATGTCATCTCACACCTACTGGAATGGTGATTATCCAAAAAACAGAAAATTACAAGTGCTGGAGAGGATATGGATAAAGAGGCACTCTTATACACTGTTGGAGGGAACGTAGATTAGCACAGCCTCTCTGGAAGGCAGTGTGTTGTTCCTTCGGGAAGCTATGTGTAGATTTGCCATATGATCCAGCTATTCCATTAGAAGTTATATAATATACTCAGAGGGACTGAAAGTTAAGACATGAACAGACATCTGTAAACTGATGTTTAGAGCAGCATTATTCATGATTGTCAAGAGATGGAAACAGCCCAAATGCCCATCAATGGATGAGTGGATGAACAAACTGTGGCATATACAAATGATGGCATATTATGTAGCTGTAAGACAGAACAGTCATGGAACATATAAGGTGGATGAACCTTCAGGATGTTACGTTGAATGAAGTTAGCCAGAAACAAAAGGACAAATACTGTATGGCCTCACTAATATGAACTAACATTAATGAGCAAATTTGAGAGTTTAAAGCTGAGAACACAGGTTGTCAGGAGATAGAAAGAGGGTAGAGATAGGACATTTGATGCTGAAGGAGTATAGAATGTTCATCAGGATTGATTGTATATATCCAGAAATAGATGGCATAATACAGTGTGATGGTACCACAATATTGTAAGTATACTGATCAAGGATGTCTGTGAGTAAAGCTGAAAGTGGAGGGCTAAAGGCATGTATGACACCAGAAGTAAAGATAGATGATAAAAGACAGACTGTATAACTTAGTGAAAACAATAGTGGTTCATGATTGTGAATAAATGTATAAATATAAAAATGTCTTCACATATGGGAGAACAAATGAATGTCTACCATGCAAAGTGTTGAAAAAGGGATGGTATTGGGGAAAAATATAATCAAAGCAAATTGAAGTCTATGGTCAACAGTGACATTGTAATATGCTTCCATTAAACGTAACAAAGGCAGTATACCAAAGCTAAATGTGTATAGGAGGGGACTATAAGGGAGGGATATGGGAGTCTTTGTAGTGGTGGTGGTGTCTTATCTTATTATTATATTGTACCATTTGTATTTTGTTATTTTCAGTATCTTTTTATTATTCTTTAAAATTTTTTTCACAGTAATGAATATATTCAAGTGCTAATTCTGATGATAAATGCACAACTATATGTTGATACCATGAACAATTGATTTCACACTGTGGATGAAGGTATGGTATGTGAATATATCTCTATAAAATTGTAGGAAAAATATGAATAGGGTAAAAGTGCTGGAGAAAACATGGAGAGAGGGGTGTACCTATTTACTGTTGGGGGAGTAGCAGAAGGGTGAGCCCATCTGGAGGACAGGATGGTGGTTCCATAAAAAGCTAAGTATGTGGGTGTCATAAGGTCCTGCAACCTCATTATGGGGTATATACTTGGAAGATCTGAGAACAGGGACATGAATGGACATTTGCACACTAGTGTTTATGGAGTCAGTATTCATGATTTGCAATGGGTACATGGACTGATGAACAGAATGGAATGATGAGCAACTACAAGGAGTGAAGCTGTGAGACATGCAATGAGGTGAATGGATCCTGTAGGCAGCATTTTGAGCAAAGTGCTCCAGAAACAAAAAGACAAACATTATACTGCCTCACCAACATGGAGTAACTACAATGTGTAAACTCAAAATTGAGTCTTAGAACACAGCCTAACAGGGAAATAATTATTGTAATGGTCCCTGGATTGTAAACTCTTACAGCAGTCAATTCTGTTCCTGAATTGTAATGGCTATCTCCAAACTCTGAGATGCTGATCCCTTACTGTATAACCTGCTCAGTCTCTGGAATTTTGGGTATCTGTGTGACACCTGAAACTCAGAGCTAGAGCTCAGCAGATATGAATGTCAGTATTAGAACCTACAGCAGCCATTATAAAAGATGAAAAAGAGTCCAGACTTCAATTAGAGATATGAATGAAGCAGATCTGGTAGGGACTAAGGCAAAGCAAGCCAAAGGGTAAATGACAATACTGACTGTGTTTTAAAACTCCAACTTCCATGTGAGACCAAGGGAAGAGATGTTTATTTGGTGCAGGACATAAATCTTCTATAGCACACTAAAAAAATTTAACTTGTGTGGTCAATTTATTCAAACATCATAATTACATGGAAGTTTGAATAGGAAGTGAAATCTGGTAGGTTTGTACAGGTTAGTGTGAAACAGTGATACATCCCAAAGTAACTGGGGCAGAGAATAAAAACGTATATGTGCCCCCCACCAAGGAGCTGGGGGAAAATGAGGAAGTGTTGGGACATCTCCACCTGGGTTATTGCTGGTGTGCTCATAGACATTGAGGACTGAGAATTTGGTGTACCAAATCCTTGATCTTAGGCCTTGCCCTTATGAAGCTTATTGTTGCAAAGCCTACTTAAAATTGTGCCTAAGGTTCTCCCCCAGAGTACTTCTTTCTTTGTTGCTCAGATGTGGCTTTCTCTCTCTAGCTAAGCAAACTCAGCAGGTGAACTCATTGCACTTCCCCCTATGTGGGACCTGACTTCCAGGGGTGAAAATATCCCTGGCAATGCAGGATATGACTCCTGGGGATGAGCCTGGACCTAGCATCATGGGATTGAGAAAATCTTCTTCACCAAGAGGGGGAAGCAAAATGAAACAAAATAAAGTTTCAGTGGTGGAGAGATTTCAAATGGAGTCAAGAGGTCACTCTGGAGGGTATTTTTATGCACTATGTAGATATCCCTCTTTAGAGTTTAGTGTATTGGAACAGCTAGAAGGAAATATCTCTTGAGCTGCAACCCAGTAGCCTTGATTCTTGACAATTGTATAACTATGTAGCTTACATGGGGTGACGGTGTGATTGTGAAAACCTTGTGACTCACACTCCCTTTATCCAATGTATGGATGGATGAATAGAAAAATGGGGATTAAAACTAAATGAAAAATAGGTGGGGATGGGGAATGGAAAGATTTGGTGTTCTTTTTTAATTTTATTTTTTATTACTATTTTTATTCTTTCTGGTGTAAGGAAAATGTTCAAGCATTGATTGTGGTGATGAATGCACAACTATATGATGGCACTGTGAACAGTGGATTGTACATCATGGATGATTGCATTGTATGTGAATATATTTCAGTAAAACAGTAAAAGAAGATTTTTAAAAATTAGAGTTTAAAATATTTACACATAAACAGACACTGAGAGAGTTCATGAACAAGAGCCCTCTCTGCAAGAAATACTAAAGGGAGTGCTACACAGATAGGAAAATACAGGAGATGGAGTCTTGGTGAACAGTGTACAGATGAAGATTAGCAGCAAGTGTAACTAATACAGTAAAAAGAGAGAAAAAATAAGATGTGACTGATAAAATTCAAAAGGCAAATGGTTAAAGTACTGCCTTTACAATAATAACATCAAATGTTAATAGATTAAGCAACCCATAAAAAGACATAGACTGGCAGGAGGGTTAAAAATACCGGATCCATCTGTATGCTGTCTGCAAGAGACTCAACTAAGACCCAAGGACAAAAACAAATTGAGTGTGAAAGGTTGGGTGGGAGATCCAAGACGGCAGATTAGGAGAGAAAGAGCAAAATTCTCCTCCATGAAAAACACTAGATAAAAGACAGAAAGTGCTCCAGAATAGCTGTTCCAGTGTTCCTCTGGCTGGGCAAGTTCTTATACATCCACAGTGACTGTGCACTTGAAGAAACCCACAGACTACATTCAGAAGCATGTGCATTTGAGATTGCTGGGGAAATGGCAGCCAAGCTGCACCACAGCAGGGAGAAACCTAGGTACTGTGTTTGGAGGTGGTTAGTTTGAAAACCCAGAAAGCAGAAGCCTGGGGGCTGGCAGTGGGAGCTGCAGTGGAGCATGGCAGGGAGTGCCTTTCATGCCCCAGCACCCACCTCAGTATCTTGTGTGTGTTATAGCCCTTCACACACCCACAGCTATTTTTACAGCCTCCAAGGCAGGAATGGGACACTGCAGCAGGCAGAGGACCAAGGAAGTGGGAAGTATCCATGATCCATACAGCCATCTTTTCAGCAGGCTTGGAGAGCCCCCTTTGCAGCACCATGGCCACAAGCTTTCATAGGGAATCCACTCACCTGTGACAGCACACAATCCTCTTCAGCAGAAGGCCAAAGAGTGCACAGCCCAGAGGCAGGAGTGCCACACAGAAGTGCCAAGAGCCCTATACCAATCACAGGGACTTGTGGGCCCAGAGCAGAAAGGGACTCAGGGAATCTGAGCTGAACAGTTTGATACATGCTACAGCCTCAATATATTCCAGCCACAGCCTCAGGAACAACTGGGAGTACTGGGTCTTACAGCTGTCTTCCCTGCCAAGCTGCATAGGGCATGCCACCCACAGGGCTCATGGTCCCAATGCACACAGAAAATTCATGCACTGATTGGACCTCCACAAGGTTTGGACCCCCACTAGCTGCATAGATGAATTTGGGGAGAATTGGCTTGAGGGTAAGAGGTGGCTCAGGCATACCATCTACTGGTAGGTCAGGGAAAGTTCACTCTACCAAACTGTAGCTCTGTCAAATTATAGATAATTGTTTAAATAAGCCTGCATATCCTAAAAGAATCTTATTAAGATAGGCAAATGCCAAGAGGCCAATAAACAACAGAAGATTTTAAAGCATATGAAGAAACCAGAAGATAGCAATAATCCAGTCACCCAAACCAAAAACAAGAGGAGACACAGAACTTGGCGCAATTAATCAAAGCAGTAATCATAAACAAAAATATCATGGCTCAGGATATAAAGGACATCAAGAAGACCCTAGAAGGGCATAAAGAAGAATTTGCAAGAGTAAATAAAAAATAGAGGAGCTTATGGAAATACAAGAAACTGTTGATCAAATTAAAAAGATTCTGGAAACCCATAGCAGAAGATTAGATGAAGTAGAGGAAAGAATAAGTGAACTTGAAGAAAAAGTTTTGTAGAGTGAAAGAAGAAAAAGAAGGAATGCAGAAAAAATTGAGAAATTTGAAATGGCTCTCAGAGATATGATGGACAACATGAAGTGCACAAATATAAGAATCATAGGTGTTCCAGAAGGGGAAGAGAAGGGTAAAGCTCTAGGAAGAGTATTCAAAAACATTGTTGGGGAAAACTTCCCAACCCTTCTAAATGACATAAATAAGCAAATCATAGATGCCCAACAAACTCCAAATAGAATGAATCAAAATAAACTGACTCTGAGATATATTCTGATCTGACTGTCAAACACTGAAGAGAAGGAGCAAGTTCTGAAAGCAGCAAGAGAGAAGCAATTCACCACATACAAAGGCAACAATGTAAGAGTGAGTACTGACTACTCAGCAGCCACCATGAAGGTGAGAAGGCAGTGGTATGACATATCTAAATTCTGAAAGAGAATAATTGCCAACCAAGAATTCTTTATCCAGCAGAGCTCTCCTTCAAATTTTAGGGAGAGGTTAAAATCTTCACAGACAAACAAATGCTGAGAGAATTTGCTAACAAGAGACCTCACCTGCAATAAATACTAAAGGCAACCCTACCAACAGAAAAAAAAAGAAAGGGGAGAGAGTTCTGGTGAAGGGCTCAGAACTAAAGAGTTTTAGTAAGGGTAAAGTTTAAAGGAAATAAAGAGAGTGGGGGAAAAATGTATCTGACAAATAAAAAACAAAGGTATGGTGGCTGATTCAAGAACTGCCTTCACAGTAATAACATTGAATATGAATGGATTAATCTCCCCAATTAAAAGCTATAGATTGGCAAATGGACTAAAAAACTATGAATCATCAATATATTGCTTAAAAGGGACTCATCTTAGATCCAGAGACTCAAAGAAATTGAAAGTGATAGGATGGAAAAATATATTCCATACCACCTACAGCAAAAAGAAAGCAGGAGTATCACTATTAACCTCAGACAAAATAGACTTTAAATGAAAGGATGTCATAAGAGACAAAGAAGGTCACTATATACTAATGAAAGGGATAATTCAACAACAAGAAATAACAATCATAAATGTCCATGAACTCAATCAAGGCACAACAAAGTACATTAGGCAAACATTGGCAAAACTGAAGGAAGCAATACATGTTTCCCCAATATTTGTGGGAGACTTCAATACATCATCTCTCCTATAGATAGACCAGCCAGATATTGGAGCAATAAGGAAACTGAAAACCTAAACAATGCAATAAATGAATTATTAGACTTAACAGACATACATGGAGCATTACATCCCAAATCACTGGAATACACATTCTTCTCTAGAGCTCATGGAACTTTCTCCAGAATTGATCATATGCTTGGTCGTAAAACGAGCCTCAATAATTTACAAAGATTGAAGTTATTCAAAGCACATTCTGTGATCACAATGGAATAAAATTAGAAGTCAATAACTATCAAAGATTTAGAACATTCAGAAATATCTGGAGGTTAAACAACACACTCCTAAATAATCAGTAGATAAAAGAAGAAACAGCAAGGGAAATTGCTGAATATCTAGAGATGAACAAAAACAAAAGCACAACATATCAAAACTTGTGGAATGCAGCAAAGGAGATATTGAGGGGGAAATTTATAGCTCTAATTGCATACATTAAAAAGGAAGAAAGAGCTGAAATAAAAGAACTAATGGAAAAACTGAAGAAGCTAGAAAATGAACAGCAAACTAATACTAAACCAAGTAGAAAAAAAGAAATAACAAGGATTAAAGAGAAATAAGTAACATGCTGAACAGCAAAAAACAATAGAATAAATAACACCAAAATTTGGTTCTTTGAGAAGATCAAAAAGATTGACAAGCCCTTAATTAGACTGACAAAATCAAAAAGAGAGAAGACCCAAATAAACAAAACAATAAATGAGAGAGGTGATATTATTGTGGGTCCCAAAGAAATTAAAAAATTTGTAAGTGGATACTAGAAACAATTGTTTGCCAATGAACTAGATAATTTAGAGGAAATGGACAATTTCCTGGAAACACACGAGGAGCCTAGACTGACCAGAGAATAAATAGAAGACCTCAACAAACCAATCACAATTAAAGAGACCCAATCAGTCATCAAAAAGCTTCCAACAAATAAATGCCCAGGTCCAGATGGCTTCACAGTGGAATTCTACCAAACTTTCCAAAAAGAACTGATACCAATCTTACTTAAACTCTTTGAAAAAATTGAAGAAAATGGAACACTACCAAACTCATTTTATGAAGCTAACCTCACTGTAATACCAAAACGACATAAAGATATTACCAGAAATGAAATCTCCAGGCCAATCTCCCACATGAATATAAAGGCAAAAATTCTCAACAAAATACTTGCAAATCAAATCCAGAGACACTTAAAAAATCATACACCATGACCAAATGGGGTTTATTCCAAGCATGCAAGTATGGTTCAACATAAGAAGATCAATGTAATGCAACACATTAACAAATCAAAAGGGAAAAATCAAATGATCATCTCAATAGATGTTGAAAAAGCATTTGACAAAACCCAGCATCCTGATAAAAACACTTCAATAGGTATGAATTGAAGGAAACTTCCTCAATATGATAAAAGGCATATATGAAAAACCCACAACCAGCATAGTACTGAATGGCAAGAGACTGAAAGCCTTTCCTCTAAGATCAGGAACAAGACAAGGATGCCCGCTGTCAGCACTGTTATTCAACATTGTGCTGGAAGTGCTAGCCAGGGCAATCCAGCAAGACAAAGAAATAAAAGGCATCCAGATTAAAAAGGAAGAAGTAAAGCTGTTATTATTTGCAGATGATGTGTTCTTATATTTGGAAAACCCTGAGAAAACAATGACACAGCAACTTGAGATAAAAAACAAATTTAGCAAAGTAGCAGGATACAAGATAGATGCACATAAGTCAGTAATGTTCCTATACAGTAGAAATGACCCAACTGAAGAGACACTGAGGAAAAAGATTCTTTTCTCATTAGCAACTAAAAAAAATCAACTACCTAGGAATAAACTTAACCAAGGATGTAAAAGACCTATGCATAGAAAATTGCATAACTTTACTAAAAGAAATAGAATGAGACCTAAAATGATGGGAAAATATTCCGTGTTCATGGATAGGAAGGCTAAATATCATTAAGATGTCAATACTACACAAACTCATTTTCAGATTCAATGTGATTCCAATCAAAATTCCAACAACCTGCTTTGCAAACTTGGAAAAACTTGTAATCAAATTTATTTAGAAGGGGAAGATGCCTTGAATTGCTAAAAACTTTCTAAAAAAGAAAAAGGAAGTGGAAGGACTTACACTCCCTGACTTTGAAGATTACTGTAAAGCCACGACAGTCAAAACAGCATGGTATTGGCACAAAGATAGACATATTGATCAATGGAATCAAACTGAGAATTCAGAAGTAGAGCCACAGATCTATGGTCAACTGATTTTTTATAAAGCCCCCATATCCACCGAAGTGTGACCTAAGAGTCTCTTCAACAAATGGTTTTGGGAGAACCGTAAAGCCATATCTCAAGAAGTGAAAGAGGACCCCTACCTCATACCCCACACAAAAATTAACTCAAAGTGGATCAAAGGTCTCAATATAAGAGACAGTACCATAAAACTCCTAGAAGATAATGTGGGGAACATCTTCAAGACCTTGTATTAGGAGGTCACTTCTAAGACCTTAAAGCCAAAGGATGAGCAATGAAAGAAAAAATAGATAAATGGGATCTGCTCAAAATAAAAAGCTTCTGTACCACAAAGGAATTTGTCAAAAAAGTGAAGAGGCAGCCAACTCAATGGGAAGAAATATTTGGAAACCATTTATCTGACAAAAGACTCGTATGTTGCATATATAAAGAAATCCTAAAACTCAGTGACAATAGAAACAGCCCAATTATATAATGGGCAAATACTATGAAAAGATACTTCACTGAAGAGGAAATACAAATGGCTAAAACACACATGAAAAAATGTTCATCTTCACTAGCTATTAGGGAGATATGAATTAAGACAACAGTGAGATATCATCTCACACCAATTAGAATGGCTGCTATTAAATAAACAGGAAACTACAAATGCTGAAGGGGACGTAAAGAAATTAGAACTCTTATTCATTTTTGGTGGACTGTATAAAGGTACAGCCACTCTGGAAGATAGCCTGGTGGTTCCTTAGAAAACTAGATGTCGAGTTACCCTTTGATCCATCAATTTCACTTCTTGGTATATACCCAGAAGATCTGAAAGCAGTGACAGGAACAGATATTTTCACACCAATGTTCAAAGCAGCATTATTCACAATTGCCGAGAGATGGAAACAATCCAAATGTCCTTCAAATGTGGTATACACAGATGATGGAATACTACAAGGCGGTAAGAAGGAAGATGGTCGTGAAACATATGACAACATGGATGAACCTTGAAGATATAATGGTGAGTGAAATAAGCCTGACACAAAAATAGAGATATTGTATGCTACCACTAATGTGAACTGGGTGAAAAATGAAACATAAGTATTTTATATTGTAGAAGGTAGGGGACCTAGAGATAGACAGCAACTAGTGAAGGAGGAATGATAATTTAATAAAAACAGATAAGGTATTGAGGGTAATCTCAATGTTATGGGAATGCTCAGGAATGATTTTGGTTTGCAAATTTTCTTGGGCATGGTAGGAACATGTTAGAAGCAATGTAGTTATTTTAGGTTATTTGTTTTTCTTATTCCTTTGTTTTGTTAGGGTCTGTTAATTTTTGGGGGGTGTGGTAGTGACAGGTTGGAAGCAATGCAATCATTTTAGGTTAATTGTTTTCCTTATTCCTCTGTTTCGTTTTGTTTGACTTTTTTTAAATTTTTTGATAAAGTAAAAAAAAAAGCTATTGCATTTAAAAAATAATTAGCTTCCCTCTATCATGGACTTGCCCTTTTGAAGCTTGTTACTGCAAAGGAGAAGCTAAACTTGCTTATAATTGTGCCTAAGAGTCTCCCCCTGAGTGCCTCTTTGTTGCTCAGATGTGGCCCCCTCTCTCTCTCTCTAGCTAAGCCAGCTCAGCAGTTGAACTCACTGCCTTCCTGCCTGTGTGGGATCTGACACCCAGGGGTGTAAATCTCCCTGGCAATGTGGGATATGACTCCCAGGGATGAATATGGACCTGGCTTTGTGGGATGGAGAATATCTTGACCAAAAGGGGGATGTGAAATGAAGCAAAATAAAGTTTCAGTGCATGAACTGGGCCCCCACAATCCACCCCCACATAGCAGACTTCATTGACCATTGGACAGACATTGTATCCATAGACAAAGGAACACTAGAAGTTCCCTCCAAAGGAGAAAACAAATTCACAAAGAGATGGCACCATGGCCAAGAAGGGGAATTAAACCATTTAGACAAGGGGTCTACTGATAATTGCTGAATTCTGGTATGCCAGAAGGGTATTCCACACAGTCCAGTTTGCAAGTGTCACAGTCCAAGGAAGGCCTGTATTGCCTGAAGATGGCAAATCTGTGCAAACTAACATTGGGTTAGATTATGGGCATGAGTTACTGATGCTCACTGTAGGAAGGTGATTGCCAGGCAAAAAGAAAAGACATTTATGGGGAGCAATAAGGGATAATTACATGCTGGAGAGCTATTGGTTGATAACAAGTTACCAGACAGGCTCATAGTCATGCATAAGTCTTCTGCGGGAGTAGGAGACCCCAGCTTATTACAATATTTTGAGCAACTCTTATTCCCCAGGGACTTAGTGGTCCTAACCAGTGCAGCTGCATAGGCCAGCACCAAAGGCAATTGACCTAATTTTCCCCGTTTTTCATGGTCTGAGGCACAGGCAACAACAAATTCTTCCTGTTTCCCCGCTTAGGCCCCCTAACTTGGATTCTCAATGCTTGCATTCATCCCACCATTAGCATTTCAATAGAAGCTGGGACTGCAGCTCTTTGTGTGGCATTTAGGCAGGTTAGGGCCTGATAAAACCTTTTTGCTGTAGAGATTTTGTAGTCCAAAGCCCATGCTTGGGTCATTTGTTCAGTGAAAGGGGCCCCCTGATCACTGCCTATTTGTGTGCATGTGCTGTACAGAGCACACACCCTTTCCAAACAGCTGATGGTGACCTGCTGGTTTGCCTTCTCCACTAGGAAAGCTAAAAAAAGTCCTATAGCCGTGTCCATGGCCATAAAAGCATGCCTTGAGAATGGAAAGGGACCAATGTAGTCCTTGTGTCCCATCTGGTGTGGTAGCCTACGTGGTTGATGCAGGGAGCACAAAGGGTACTCTAGTGATGTCCACTAGCTGCAGGCAACAGTTACCTTTTGTCACTGGCAGGCATCCCAGATGTTTCTCCACCATTCTTGTCATTTCAACAGCTACCTTAGGGACAGCAACTTTAGCTGTTGAATCCTCTATATAGGACACTGGTCCAAAAATCTCATGCATTTCTTCATTCAGAGGGTTGATATTGAAAATACTGCACTGTAGAAGGTAGGCTGTCCACCTGGCCAGTGTTCTCAGCTGTGTACTGCTACAGTGTGGCTTAGAAGCTGTCAGTAATCCACCCCTGAATAGGGATGGCCATTTTTAAGGTGATGGGGCATCTTTGCATCAGTCCCTACACTTGCAATAAGGCATTACATACAGGACAAAATTGCCTTTTCAGGAGGTTTTTTTCTCAGTTTGCCCCTTTCCACAAATGTGACCTGTTGGAAAGAATGCTGTAATAAATGCTCACACAATTGTGGAGGAGAAAAGAATTTATTTACAATCTTGTAAGAGTGGGCACACCACCAAAGAAAAGTGGCGGGTGTGCTGAATGAAAGAACCTAGCAATAGTTATACCTAATACGCATGCCCCTACCCTGTTTCCCCATTGGCTGGGTACTCCAGAGGTTACAGCCTATCTGAGAGCTAACTCACCCACCTTTGAGATTTTGAATTGTACAACTATCAGAGAGAGTTAACTAGTTTAAATCTCTTGCTGAGAGTTCCCACCTTTGATTATACCCCACATCCCTTTACATTCCAGTAACCCTGGTTATTTTCCCATATAGGGAGCTGGCACTGATTGTAGGCTTAAGTCATGGCTCTCTCTCTCCTTCCCTTTACCACAGAGCCAGTTTAAGCCAGTTCTGCTGCTGAGTCTCCATTTTCCCTATTCCATGTTGTTTTTATGTGAAAGCTAAACTTAACCCTTTCTTACACATTAAAAGCCAAGGAACATTCCTTTAGAATATTGCCTCTGCCATGGACCCCACCCAAAGACAATATTAGTTCTGGCTACATCCAATTCACAGTGCATGCCTGGATCTGTGCCCCTCAGTGCTTGTGCCTGTGTTATTGCCCTTTTTGCCTTTTTAAATGCAGCGTATTGGGAGGTGTTCCATTCCCAGAGATAGCCTTTTCTAATCCAGATATACAAGGGTTATAACAGTTGGGCTAAGTGAGGAACAAAGGTCTCCAATATCCCAGCAACCCCCAAAGAAGCCATTTGGCATTTGCAGTGCAGAGAAACAGTGCACCTTAAAGAGAGTTACTGATTAGTGAAATAGAGTTACACTAGCAGTACTTTTCCACTTAGCCAAGTCCTTCGCCAGGAGACAATGGCAGATGTCCAGGCTATGTAAATAGCCTTGGAGAAGTACAGAAAAAGTCCATTGTTGGTCTCCCTGGGAGAAAGCAAATGCAAGCTGGCTTGATTTTCCTAGGGAGATACAAAAAAAAAAAAAAAAAAAAAGCCTTAGCAAGATCCAAATAAAATGATGTTGAACAATATGGCCTATTACACAGCATTTTTTCTAGGTCTACCATTTTTAATTTCCAGGTCTGGAAAAAAAAAAAAACTTCACCTTCCCCACCTTTCTGCAACCAGCCCTTCCCCCATAGCTGCCTTAGTGCCTAGGCCTTGGTGGCAGGGGTAAATGAGACAGAAAGAAAGGCTTGTCTAGTTGAACTTGAATTTAAAAGTTTAAATCAGGGCAGCGGGATTTGGGGAGTTTCTACACCCTACTTTTAATTATTTCCAATTACTAGATGTATTTTACTTAAAGGTGTGATCCGGACAATTGGGAAAGGTCTTTGCCTTTTCTAGAGGCAGCCCTCCGGCAGCCTTCTGCTGCTTAGGGAAATTCCAGTGGTGGTTTCCTTTTAATGTCCAGATTTGTTTACAGTAATTACAGAACTAAAGCTTTGAACTCTGCAGCAAAGACAGCAAAGATGGCTTTTTTTTTCCTTTTTTTTCTTTGGGACTCCAGGAGTAATATATATTTACATATATATATATTACATATATATATTATATATGTTACATATATTATATATTACATATATATTACATACATAATATATATTACATATATATTACAATATATATGTAAATATATATTGCTTATTTATTTTTAAGCAACTCCAATAGAGCTCTTTAAGAATTTTTGTTAAAATATGGAGGTATAAGAATATACATTCAACAGGCAGACAAGACAAACAGAAAGTTAGTCACAAGAAACAGAAACACAGAAATACTTTTGAGTGGGGCAAATACAGGATTGAATATACATCATTTCATCCTATTTCTACCCTGTTTCAGAACAATTCTAATTATAATGCAGTCTTCTTTCCATGAAGTCCTTTCTCTCCTGATTTCAAATCTTATTGAGGCCAGATTGTGTTACAGAAATAAACTTTTTCTCATAGGCTCATAACTAAAATTTTACTTTTTTTTTTTTAAATAAAACCCAAAGGTTCCCACTCTTCCTCCCCTTCCTCATCTAAGAAGGAGTTTATGGGGTCCAATGCTTTGGGGTCCCATCCAGGAGTAGCTACAATTCTCTGGACTTGAGGCTGAGGCAATTTATGGCCTTTGGCTTGGGCATATCTACATGCCAGAGTCTCTAGCTAATCGTCCACTC
The DNA here is from genome assembly GCF_015220235.1 of Choloepus didactylus. Classification (NCBI taxonomy): domain Eukaryota; kingdom Metazoa; phylum Chordata; class Mammalia; order Pilosa; family Megalonychidae; genus Choloepus; species Choloepus didactylus. Next base: position 2,962,608 of record NW_023637580.1, read on the forward strand.
AGAGCGGTGATCAGTCAGAGTCCTTCATTTCAGCCTGGGCAAGGCGCATCTCTCTCTCTAATTTTATTTTCTCTTCTAAATTCTATGCAGTAGCTTTCACCCCTTGTTCTGCCTCAGCAGCCATCCTCAAGGCTCCTGGCTGCTATTTGGCAGTCTCTTTTCTTCTCACTCAAATCTAATTGTCCTACTGTCTGTTGCAAAACAACTGGCAACCCCGCTGGAGTTTTCAGGGCATCCCCATGCACTTGTGGAATTACCATCCAGGAGGACAGCCACCCCTCCCCATGTGGATGATATGGGACAATTTGAGATCTCCCCCCTCAGATTCTCCCATCCTAAAATTCATGCCTACTATGGCCAGCAGCCCCTCGGTCCCCCTGGCTGCACTCACCAATCGCTACAACCCAGCTTAGACTTAGGACTGAAGAACAATCCCAGGTGTGAAGTTAGACATGCGTTTAATAGGACTTATTTATGCGACATGATTTGTTCCATGGTGGTGGGGGGGGAAAGATGGAAGTTTGTGCTCCACTTGTGTAGGTTTTTTTTTAATTTTATTTTGAAATAAATTCAAAGTTATAGGAACAGTTGCAAAAAACAATACAAACCCCATACACAGAACTCCAGCATACCCTAACCCCCCTCCCCCGATACCCCGATCCACCGATTTTAACCTGCTGTCACACCACTATTTCTCTTCCCCCCCCCTCCCTCCCTATCATCCATCTATTGCTCTGTCTTCTGAACATATGAAAGCAAGCTGCACACATCCTTGAACAAACACTATAATTCACATATACAATTCCCATGAACAAGAACATTCTTTTATGCAATCCCATTAAGCACAGCTAAGAAGTTCAAGAAATTCAACATTGATATAAATCTTACATTCTATAGTTCCTTTTTTTTTTCTTCTTATGTCTCAGCTGTGTCCCTTTGAGCCTCCTGTCCTCCATCCTCAGATCCCATCCAGGATCATCCTTGGCATTCAATTGTCATCTATTTAGACTTTTTTTTTTCAATTGTGGGAACATATATACAGCCTAAATCTTCCTATTACACCCCCTCCCTAGCCTTCCATTAGTGGGATTAATCACATTTAGAATGTTGTAATGCTATCACCTTCCCACCATCCATTACTAGAAATTTCCCTTCACCTCAAACAGCAACCCTACCCTCATTTCTTAATTCCCCAGTGCCCCCTCCCCCACTTCTCATAACCCATACTCTACTTTTTGTCTCTATGGTCATATTCTCTGATAATTTCTTTGTGTTTACTGTGGGGCTTAAAATTAACCTCTTAAATCCATAACAATCTTCTTTTTCTTTGATACCAACTTAACTTCAATAGGACACATAAACTATGTTCCTATACTCCTCCATTCCCCCACCTTTATATAGTTCTTGTAAAAATTACATATTTTACTTCGAGTCCAAAACCACTGATTTGTCATTAGAGTTTGTGTATTTTATATGATGTAGGAAGTAAATAGTGGAATTACAAATAAAAAATTATTGACTTCTATTTGTATTCCATTGTGGTCAGAGAATGTGCTCAATATATTCAAATATATTGAATATATTCAATTGTGTTTTTTTTTTAATTTATTGAGGCTTGTTTTATGTCCCAGCATATGGTCAATTCTGGAGAAAGATCTGTGATGACTAGAGAAAAATATGTGTCCTGGTGATTTGGGATGTAAGGTTCTATATATGTCTGTTAAAATTCTCTATATCTCTTTCTCCTTTCTTTGTTTCTCTGTCAGTAGGGCTCCCTTTAGTATCTGAAGTAGGGCAGGTCTTTTACTGGCAAAATCTCTCAGCATTTGTTTGTGAAAAATGTAAGCTCTCCCTCAAATCTGAAGGAGAGGTTTTGCTGGATAAAGTATTCTTGGTTGGAAATTTTTCTTTCTCAGAATTTTAAATATGTCATGCCGCTGCCTTCTCGCCTCCATGGTGGCCGCTGAGTAGTCCACTACTCAGTCTTATGTTGTTTCCTTTGTATGTGGTGAATTGCTTTTCTCTTGCTGCTTTCAGAACTTGCTCTTTCTCTTTAGTATATGACAGTCTGATCCGAATATGTCTTGGAGTGGGTTTTTGGATTTATTCTATTTGGAATTTGCTGGGCATTTATGCCTTTCTGTATTTATATTGGTGTAGAAGGTTTGGTAAGTTTTCCCCAACAAACAATTTCTTTGAATACTCTTTCTAGAACTTTGCCCTTGTCTTCCCCTTCTGGGACACCCAGTGAGTCTTAAATTTGGACGTTTTATTTTATCTATCATATCCCTGAGATCCATTTTGATTTTTTTCTATTTTCTTTCTCCATTCTTTCTTTGTACTTTCATTTTCTGTTCTGTGGTCCTCTAGGACACTGAGTCGTTCAACTTCCTCTAATCTTGTATTATAAGTATCCAGAGTCTTTTTAATTTGGCCAACAGTTTCTATTATTTCCATAAGATCTTCTATTTTTTTATTTACTCTTGCAATTTCTTCCTTATGCTCTTCTAGGGTCTTCTTCATGTCCTTTATATCCTGTCCATGTTCTTCTTCATGTCCTTTATATCTGTGCCATGCTCTCATTCTTTGATTGTAGTCCCTTTGATTAATTGTGCCAAGTACTGTGTCTCTTCTGATATTTTGATTTGGGTGTTTAAGATTGGGTTCTCCATATTGTCTGGTTTTATCATATGGCTTTAAGATTTTCTGTTGTTTTTGGCCTCTTGGCATTTGTTTTGGCTTGATAGGGTTCTCTCAAGTTGCTAAAAAATACCAGTCTAATTTTCAGAACTACAACTTGGTGGCATACACTTTCCCTAACTAACCAGCAGATGGTGTCTGCGAGTCCACCTATTCCCCTCAAGTGAATTCTCCTCAACTTTGTCTTTGCGGTGTGTAGGGAAATGATTCTTGTGGGGTTTTAATGGGTGAACTCAGTTTGGGTGTGTTTTTGGTACTGTCCGCCGTGAATGTGTGGGTGTGTGTCTGGGTGGTTAGGGAGGCAGAGCACTTTTAATATTCAAACCTCCCAGGGTTCCCAGAGATTCAAGGCTGTTGCAAGAGTCTAAGCCTTCATTCAGTTTTGCCCCAGATTTTCTCTGCCACTGACCCACAAGTCGCCGGCATTGACATAGCATCCCTGGGTTTTCCGAGTGGGCCTCTTTCTCAGCTGTGATCTTCCAGGACCTCTGCTGAGGGAAGGCTGTGCTATGTCACAAGTGCCACGCCGTCCCTCATGGGAAGCCCGGGGCCACCGGGCCGTGCAGAGGCGCTCCCAGCCTGATGCAAAGATGGCTGAATGGGGCATCTCAACCCCCCCCACCCCACACTTTTGCACAGCTCCGCCTTCCCAGCTCTGGGACAACTAGCTGTGTATGCATCCAAGGCCACTGTCCACGGCCGATATTGTGGTGTGTGCACAATACTGTGGGATACACTCCCTGTCACACTGGGTTTCCTGGTGTGGCTCTGGGCTGTGGGTATGGCCCCAGGCAGGAGTATCTCCAGCCCACCAGGAAGCCTGCTGTAACCAGCATGGTTTCTTTCTCCTTTTGGCTCTCCCCTCTGGCCCCCTGGCCCTGAGGGAATCAGCAGTGGGGCATCCTCCACGCCAGACACTGAGAGGTTGGCACAGCCTGCTCCTGCCATGCTTCACTGCGCGGTTTCTTGCAGTCGTAACTGCAGCTGTTCCTGGGGTGTTTTTTTTTTTTTAAAGAACTAGTCCATCTCCAACACCAATCCCGGGTTTCCCCACACCACAGTGTGGCCGCGGGGCTTTCAGCCGGCTTTACTCTGTTTCAGAATGCAGACTCCTGGTTTCAACCAAGTGCACGGTCCCTGTGGTTTTAGCAGACCTTGTCCAGCTGGTGCATTGCTGAAACTGGTATTCTGGGTCACTTTCTGGTTTTTGTCTAGTATTTTCACGGAGGTGTTTTGTTGCCCTGTCTCATCTAGCCGCCATCTTAGGTTCTCTCTTGTGTCGGTTTTTATAATTAATTTTCAAATTAAAATGATTCATTCTCACTCTCCCAGCTGCTTCCCCCAGGAAATCCTCAGTCTAATTTCATGTACCTATAACAGTAATGTGGTGAAGTGATTTCATTTCCCTTGTCACTACTTCAAAGAGGAAGAAGTAAAAACATTGATGACCCCCACAAATGGCACCTTAGAATGAAGATTGGGGGCAAAATGAATTGAGGGGCAGCTCTTATTGGGCAATGAATTTTGAGCTTGCTCACAGTTTTTATTTTACATCAGAAATAAAAGCTAAGAGGGAGCACAAGTTTTATTCTCAACTAGTTTCCTGTCACATCTGAACCTCAAAGTAGCCCTCTGAGCCAGGTTCCATTTTCCTCCTGTTTATATATATGAGGTTACAGAGTCAGAGAGAGCTGAGGACACTCCAGACTCTGAGAGAGGTGGAGCCTTACATTTAGGCAGTCCAGCAACCAAGACACTTGATTACACCTTGTAGGGTGGCAACACTTTGTGCTCCGAGGTGCTGGGGATGGATCAGATCCACAGATGGAAAAGTCTTTCAGCAACATAGCTCATATTCTTGGTTTACAATAAGCTTTGCAATTCAGTTAAATTAGTTTTTCACTTCCTTGGATGAGGACAATGTTCACTTATCATAGTAGGAGCTTAAGGGAGAAATTCAGAAAAAAATGCAAAACAAAAGAGATTCTGTACCGCTACCATAGAAACCCACCCACGGTGAGCACTATAAGTGATTCCTGGTGGCGGGTTCCCAGGAGCATCTGATGGAGGGGGGGCCTCAACCACCTCCTGTGCGTAAGCAGCCCCCCTGCTGGACTCGTGGGACCCCTGCAGCTCTCTGCCCCGTGAGGTGGGAACTCGGGCTTGGGCCTTCACAGCTTTAGCTGGATGTGTGAAGATCACCCTCCTTAAGCCTAAATAAACCAGCAACAAACTGCAGACGTCTCCTGCCTGCACAGGGCGGAGGGCCTGCGGGACGGGGGCGGGGAGGGCGCGGAGCGGGCGGGGCTTCTGCGGGAGTCACGTGGGAGGCCACAGGCGCCCGTTGTGACGCGTCGGGAGCCTTACCCGGGTCCAGGGCTGATGTGCACCGGGGAGTCTGGGCGGGGAGAGGAGCCCACCCCGCTCCTCCTGGGGCCGAGTCCTCCCCGGACCTTCAGTGTTGACTGCGCTGAGGAGTGCGTGTCCCCGGGGCTCCGCCACTGGCTCTGAGGAGTCTGAGCCCCGTCCCGGTGAGTCCGCCCGAGGGCCGGGAGAGGGTGCGCCGAACCCAGGGAGCCCGAAGCTTCCCGCCCTGCGCGCCCGCGGCCTCGGGCGCCCACTCTGCGGCCTCAGACCCAGAAGCGTCCCCGGGACCCACCAGGGGTGGGGCGCCCGTTGTTCTGGGACAAGACGGGCCACATCCACAGTGAGTCTAAAGCTTCCGGTTTGCAGCGTGGTGTTTGGGGGGGAGCTAGGCTGTGACTGCTGCGACATGTCTTCTATTAGGTACCGAGCACAGAACCTTCATTATCTTCACTGTTGCCATGAGAATTACTCTCTACTTTCTCATGTAATAGGTTAGAGAGACTTACCTTACCCAGGTATCCGTTTACTGAGGAGGTTGCCTGCACAAAATGTGGCATGCTACAGGGTTTTCTTCAGCGAGTCAAGATAGTTACCAAAATTACACAATTGTAATACAGATTCAGAGAAAGGGAAAAATCATATCCAAATACTGAAAGGAATATGCAAAATAGTGGAAACTTCCAGTTGGGTAAGTTAGGGGCAGATCAGTCCTGGTGCCACCTGAGGAGAAAGGGAAAATGGTGCCCTTATGTCCACGTTTTTATTAATTCTTTGCCAGTTGCTGTATCCTGCAACACTAAGGTAGTTGAAGAAAATGTTGAAAAATTCACAAGTAAGAATATTAAAACTTCCAACTTATATTAATTTTAAATATCTTTTTTCAGTTTTAGGAAACAATTTATTATAATTTTACTTTCTTTGCTTTAATGGAAACAAACCTGTGTAGATGAAGAATTACAGACAGCTGTAAGGTAACAAATGTGTTTATTTGGGGTCTTAGAATTGCAATTCGGAAGCACAGATTGACGTAACAACCCCAACTGAGTCCTGTCCTGGGGCTTACCAGCAAGGGTTTTTTTTTTTTTTTTTTATTAAATTTAATTTTATTGAAATACATTCACACACCATACAATCATCCATGGTATACAATCCACTGTCCACATGATAACATAGCTATGCATTCATCACCACAATCTATCTATGAACATTTTCCTTACATCAGAAAGAACCAGAACAAGAATAAAAAATAAAAGTGAAAAAAGAACACCCAAATCATCCGCCCATCCCACCCCATTTGTCCTTTAGTTTTTTCCCCATTTTTCTACTCATCCATACACTAGATAAGGGGGGTGTGATCCACAAGGTCTTCACAATCACGCTGTCACCCCTTGTAATCTACATTATTATATAATCGTCTTCAGGAGTCCACACTGCTGGGTTGGAGTTTGGTAGTTTCAGGTATTCACTTCTAGCTATTCCAATACATTAAAACCTAAGAGGTGTTATCTATATAGGGCATAAGAATGTCCACCAGAGTGACCTCTCGACTCCATTTGGAATCTCTTAGCCACTGAAACTATTTCGTCTCATTTTGCATCCCCCTTTTGGTCAAGAAGATACTCTCAGTCCCACAATGCTGGGTCCACATTCATCCCCGGGAGTCATATTCTGCATTGCCAGGGAGATTTACAACCCTGGGAGTCGGGACCCACATAGCGGGAGGGCAGCGAGTTCGCATGTCGAGATGGCTCAGTTAGAGAGAGAGAGGGCCACATCTGAGCCAAGCAAGGGTTTTTAAAGAAAAAGATTACCTAAGTTCTTTTAAAGGAGTGTGGCTGGACACTGAGGGTTTTCCAAGTGTTGTTCAAGTTAGTTTACTGATTTCTTTGTCATGTAGGTGTTTCATGCCATTCAGGTGTCTTCAAAAAATTCTTGCTTTTGGTTTTACTTACCTTGGCAATTTGTGATATTTGTGTAAGGGTACCCTCCTGCATGGCATCCTAAATCCAATTTAAATCTCTCAGTCATAGTAACTCCATTTTTAAGAATTTGTTTTCTCACTTAAAATTTTTGAAATATACTTAATTCATTTCTTTTTCTGTATATGTTTACATATGCCACTTCCAAATTAGGGTAGGTTTCCACAAAGTAAAATTCATGCTTTAAGAGAAATCAGTGTTTGAAGATCAGAACACGATGGTGATTTTTAGTACCTACTGTTGCATGCTACTTAAAATTAGGATGAAAATTTCTTGAAGACTTTAAGTATTAGTAACAACATTGAGGCAAGTCAATGGCTGCTTTTTCTAAACCAGATGTATTATTAAAACTAAATTTCGCCTGTTAAAGATTCTGAATCTGAAAGCAGTTTAATTTTGCGTATCTCCATTGAATGGCAAAATTACCACATCTATAACCTCCATTTTTATATGCCTCTTTCCCATAATAATCAGTATTTTCCCCTGGTAATGCACCATTGTCAAATTTTATAGTTTTCTTTTTTCTCCATTTGGAAATTTGAAAATAGAGAAAATTTTCAAAATTTTCTCTGGTTGTATTCACTAGTCCTTACTTCAATGAATTCTGCACCTAAAGGAGTCTCTTTGAAACAGAATTCTCACCATGTCAGAGTCCTGATTTAACTTTTAGATGGATCCCCACTGGCCTTAGAACAAGGACCATAGGACTCATAATGAGTGGCCTTCAGACCCTGAATGTTCTTTTTTGCCACCCTTTCCAGTCCAGCCCACCCCCATTGCCGGCAGTGCATTCTGCTTTTAGTTTCAGGGAAAAACAGACTCTGTTGTCTCAGGGATTTTATACACATACCCCAAGCAGATTTCCTAAGACTTTGCCCAGCTAAATCCTTAAGGTTTCAGGTAACATAACTGTTCTTTCCAAGGTTTTTTTTGTCTCCACAAATAAGTCCTTTGGAATTATGTACACAAGTTAATCTTGTCAGTTTACACTAAATTATCTCTTCTAAAGAAAACTTAAACTCCACTGGTAGATGGTTTGATCATTTGTTTTGCCAATATAATTCCACTCTCTGGCACAGCTCTGACTCACATTGATCATCACTTGCCTCTGGAATGTTGCAGAATATCTAGATTAGGAAGATGAAGGATAACATGAAAACGTGAGTTCCATGATGGTAACATAAACATATAATACACGATTAGTTAAAATACCTGCTATTAAATTTCCACTACAATTTTTTTTCAGAACAATACATTTTTAAGAGTACAGATTATAAAAAGACTTGGTTTGTTTCTAGGAATTTAAGACATTTAATATGTTCATATAGAATTTAGTTTCTCTTCATTTTCTAGTTCTTCCAGTGTCAAGTTATGTTGCTGATTTGAGATGGTTCTTTCCTAATGTAGGTATTTGGGGCTATGTATTTTACTATGAGCAATGTTTTTTGTTGTTGTTTTTTGTTGTTGTTGCAATGGATTTTTTAAAAATGCACTTTTATTGAGATATTCAATTTCCATATAATCCATACAAAGTATACAATCAGTGGCTCACAGTATCATCAGATAGTTGTGCTGTATGATGTGATACATGGCTCTGATGATATATATTCATCACCACAGTCAATTTTATAACATTTTCATTACTCCAAAAAGGAAATAAAAATAAAAAGAACACCTAAAACATCCCATATTCCTTATCCTCCCTATTACATTTTGCCTTTATTTTATTACTCATCTAGCCATACACTGGATAAAGGATGTGTCTGTCACAAGGTTTTCATAATGATACATTCACATGATAAAAATTATATAGTTATATTATCATCATCAAAGATCAAGGCCCCCAGTTCAACATTTTCAGGTATTTCCTTCTAGCTATTCTAATTCATGAGAAACTAAAAAGAAATATCTGTATAATGAATCAGTAGACATAATCATTTGTCAAATCCTGATTTCTCAGTTATACTTCCTCTCACTCAATTGATCATTCATTTCTGTTTGTCTCAATGGGTTTTCTAAATTCCCTTGTAATTTATTCTGTAGCCCATAGGTTACTTAAGACAATGTTTTTTCAGTAACACATATTTGTGAATTATCCAGTTGCTGTTCTGCTACTGATTTCTAGTTTCATTCCATTTTGGTCAAAGAAGATACTTAGGATTTCAGCATTTTTCTGTATTTTGTGGGATTACATATGGTCAAACCTGGAGGAAGTTCCATGTATATAGAGAATATTTTGCTGGGTTTAGTTGGTTTATAGTGTTGTTTGAGACCTCTGTTTCCTTATTGCCTTTTTTCTGGTTCTTCCATCATTCTTGAAATTGGAAAATTGAAGTTTCCATCTATTATTGTGGAACACTACGTTGCTCTTTTCAAGTCTGTCAGTTTTTATTTCTCCGTATATTTTGGTGCTGTTTTCCCATGCATATGTGTTTATTATTGTTATCTTTCCTCAGCAGATTCACTTTACTAAGTGGATCTTGGTAAAGAGCAACCTCTGGCTGCTTCTGGCTGAGGAGGTACATAGATAATACGATTCAGAGGAGTGGAATTGTTTTGCTTGCAATTTAAGAAGCTCCTTGCTTTCAGGATGGGCCTTATCCATCACACCTGTAATGTTAGTTATCCAGGATAGGCCCCAGGAACTGGAGAGTGGCAGTTAACCATATACCTGCTGGGTTTCAGGGCTCACCCAGTATAGGAACAGTCTGGAGGCTCTAAATCTCTGAGAAATAAACTTAGCCCTGATTAAGGGATTTGCAAGTGAATATAACTATGTTATGTTGAGGAAAAGCATTTCATAGATAACCAGATAGAGCCACCAAGGGGGTGTTGATTTCATGTAGCCATGTGGCTTCCCTGTGGTGTCTGGATGTCCCTAGGGCCCTCAAGAGCACTTTTGTTTGAGGCTTTGCATACTGTGGCAGTTTGTGAAATGTGGCTGAGATCTGCATAAGAGTAGTCTCTAGAGTGACCTCCTGTAGTGTTTAAGTTAGAGCCCTCTGTTTCCTTATTGCCTTTTTTCTGGTTCTTCCATTCTTGAAATTGGAAAACTGAAAGTTTCCATCCATGATTGGGGAATACTGCATTGCTCTCTTCAATTCTGTCAGTTTTGTTTTTCGTATATTTTGGTGCTGAATTTCCACACAAAAGTGTTTATAATCACATTTTCTTGATAGACTTACTTTGACAGTATTAAATTAACTATGTAATAAAATGGTTATCCATTTTCCTCTTGGTTGACATTAAAATTTTGGGATATTATTCATAAAGATATTGTGGTATTCATGTACAAATCTGTACTCTAAAAATATGCTTTCATTTCTCCCGGGTGGATACCTGGGAGTAAAAAAAGATTGATCACATGGTATTTGTATGTGGGAAAAAAAAAAAAAAGACCTCTATTTCAGTATAATATACATGCCCTAAAATTCCCTTGTTTTAGTTATACAATTCATTAATTTTTTTTATATTAAATGTTGAGAGTTGAGAAATCATCACCGCAGTCCAATTTTCCCTCCATCCTCCTGTAATTTACTCCATCAAGTGTATTTGACACTATTACTTCCATCAAACAGCCTCCAGTGGTTATTTTTCTGTCCTCAGTGTCCTTTCCTTCACTGTTTCCTCTTTTTCTCTAAAACTTTTAAGCATGAATGTCTCCCCAGCTTTCTATCCTGGGACCATTTTCCTTCTCCAGGAACTTATTCACTCAATAGCATCCAGATGCCTGGCTTTAAATACACCTCTACCAGCTTGACTCCTATATTTATTAATCCATCCCATTTCTATGCGTGTGGTCCACATTCACCCACAGCTGCCTCCACAGTGTCTGCGTATGGATGTCTAAATTCCCAAAATCAAACTCTAGAATTCTTGAATCTGCTGCTCTGTGGTTTCCACTTTCCATGTGAAGTGTCTCTGTCTCGCCAGGTGTTCAGGCCTCAGCTTTGCCGGTTTCTTGACTTTTTGATTTTCTCTACCTCACATCCATTCAGCAAAACACATAACTCATTTTATGAACTTGGCCCACCTGGCCCCTTCTCCTTTGCCTCCACTTTTCTTCCCTGGTCAGAGTTGCTGTTATTTCTGTCAGAATGCATGCAGTGGCCTCCTAACCCCTCTCATTTTGCCCATTACCTCCACCAATTCTTATGTTCATGGATAAAGGTGTATTTCATTATGTATGTTGTGCATTGGGTGAAATTTGTTATTTATTATTTTCTCTGCACATTCCATCAATTGATGAGAGAGTTGTACAAAATGTCCAATTTGGTTATGGGTTTTTATTACGTATTTTATTTCTCTCACTTTTCAAAAGTTATGTTATTAGGCATGTATGAGTTTTAAATTGGCACATTTTCCTGGAAATTTAAACCATCTTATCATTACAAAGGAACACTCAATTTCTAGTATTTTGTCCTTCTCTCTTTTATGTGATACTGACATAATGACACAAGATGTTCTCTTTTAGTGTAAACATAGTTTCTACATTCTACTTTTACTGATAACCCTGGGGTATTTTAGATGAGTTTCTTGTAGACAGTGTTCTATTTTGCTAATGCTGCGGCACGCAAAACACCAGACCTGGATTGGCTTTTATAAAAGGGTTACACAGCTACAGTCTTAGGGCCATAAAGTGTCCAAGGTAACACATCAGCAATTAGGTACCTTCACTGGAGGATGGCCGATGGTGTCTGGAAAACCTCTGTTAGCTGGGAAGGCATGTGGCTGGCATCTGATCCAAAGTTCTGGTTTCAAAATGGCTTTCTCCCAGGACGTTATTCTCTAGGCTGCAGTTCCTCAAAAAATGTCACTCTTAGTTGCACTTGGGGTATTTGTCCTCTCTTAGCTTCTCCAGAGCAAGAGTCTGCTTTCAATGGCTGTCTTCAAACTGTTTCTCATCTGCAGCTCCTGTGCTTTCTTCAAAGTATCCCTCTTGGCTGTTGCTCCTCTTCAAAATGTTACTCACAGCTGCACTGAGTTCCTTCTGTTTTTCAGCCCATTTATATGGCTCCACTGATCAAGGCCCACCCTGAATGGGTGGGGCCACACCTCAATGGAAATTATCTCATCAGGGTTATCACCCACAGCTGGGTGGGGCACATTCCAAAGAAATACTCAAAGAACTGCAGTCTAATCAACACTGATAACATCTGCCCACACAAGATTACATCAAAGATAATGGCATTTGGGGGACACAAAACATTCAAACTGGCACAGACGGTGGTCTTTCTAATCCACTTCAAAATATTGATTGTTTTTGTGGAATATTTATATTTAATTATTGTTAAACTTGCATTTTAGTTTGCCCTCATTTCATAGGCTTTCTATTTTTCCCTTCTCTTTTGTTTGTATCCATGGTATACAATCAACTGTTCACAGTACCACCATATAGTTATGCATTCATCACCACAATATATTTCTGAACATTTTCCTTACAAGAAAGAATCAGAATAAGAATAAAAAATAAAAGTTAAAAAGAACACCCAAATCAACCCCCCATCCCATCCTATTTTTCATTTAGTTTTTGTCCCGATTTTTCTACTCATACATCCATAGACTAGATAAAGGGAATGTGATCCACAAGGTTTTCACAATCACGCCATCACCCCTTGTAATCTACATTATTATACAGTCATCTTCAGGAGTCCAGACTACTGGGTTGGAGTTTGATACTTTCAGGTATTTACTTCCAGTTTTTCAATACATTAAAACCTTAAATGTGTTATCTGTATAGTGCATAAGAATGTCCATCAGAGTGACCTCTTGACTCCATTTGAAATCTCTCAGCCACTGAAACTGTTTTGTCTCATTTTGCATCCTCCTTTCTGTCAAGAAGATATTCTCAATCCCATGATGCCGGGTCCAGATTCATCCCCGGGAGTCATATCCTGCATTGCCAGGGAAATTTACACCACTGGGAGTCAGGTCCCACATAAGGGGGAAGGCAGTGAGTTCACCTGCCAAGGTGGCTCAGTTAGAGAGAGAGAGAGGGCCGCATCTGAGCAACAATGAGGTACTCGGGGAGACTCTTAGGCACAATTATATGCAAGTTTAGCCTCTCCTTTGCAGTAACGAGTTTCATAAGGGCAAGTCCCATGATAGAGGGCTTGGCACATCAAACACTAGTCCCAATGTTTGTGACAACATCAACACCAGTCCAGGTGAGGAAGTCCAACACTTCTGTGCCTTCCCCCAGGTCCTTGGAGCAGGGGGGGAGGTGTCTGTAAATATATTTTTTTTTCTGCCCAAATTACTTTGGGATGTGTATTGGACTAATTTTTAAAAACATTCTATCTTTATTTTAAATTGTGATAGTTTTTCATAACAGGTGTTTGCATTAATTTTGATTTTTTAAAAATATTACATTAAAGTATTATTTTTCTTTGATTTCTGTCTTCCCTTAAATTGTGTGCATGACATGAGTGTCTCATTTTTTGCACCCTAGTCATGGTCCTGCAAACTTGTATGTAGTTCAGGGTCACAATATGATCCACCCTTACCAAGACACTGCCTCATTGTACTCCATTTTTTTCAATTATGGAAGTTGTAGTTTTACAGAAAAATCATGCATAAAATACATACTTTCCCATATACCTCTCTGTTAACATCTTGCATTAGAGTGATACATTTGTTACATACAGTTCATGAAAGAACACTTTTGTGATTATACTAACTGTAGTCCATTGTTAACAGTAGAATTCACTCTTTGTTTTAAAAAGTCCTGTTTGTTTTAATATTTTTTGGTAGCATATGTACAACCTAAAATTTCCCCTTTTAAGCATATTCAATGTTAGGTGCATTCACAATATTTTACTACCATCACCACCATATTTTACCAAAACATTACAATCAACCCAAAAGAGAAACTGTACAATTTAAACCTTAACTCCCCATTCCATACCTCCACCATGGACACTGATAAAGTATATTCTAGACTCTGACTCTGAGTTTGCTTATTCTACTATATTAGTGAGACCATAACAATATTTTCCTTTTGTTTTTGGCTTATTTCACTCAACATAATTTCTTCAAGCTTCATGCCTTTTCTTGCATGTATCAGGACTTCATTTTATTTCATGGCTGAATAATATTCCATCGTGGGAGTCTACCACTTTTTTTATCCATTTATCAATTGGTGGACACTTGGGTTGCTTCCGTCTCTTGGTAGTTGTGAATATTGCCACTCTGAATATTGGTTTGCAAATATCTGTTTAAATAATCCTGATTTCAATTCTTTTGGGTTGATATGTAGGAGATGGATTGATGGGTTATATGTTAATTCTATAGTTACCTTTCTGAAGGACTGCCAAATTATCTTCCACAGTGGTTGAACAATTTTACATTGCCGCTAACAATGAATGAGTGTTGTTATTTCGGCACATCCTCTCCAACACTTGTAATTTTCCAATTATTTAGCCATTCTAATGGTTATGAAATGGTATGTCATTGTGGTTTTGATTTGCATTTCTCTAATGGCTGATGATGTTAAGCATGTTTTCCTTTGCTTTTTGGCCAATTGTGTATCTTTTTTGAGAAATGCTTATTCAAGTCTTTTGTCCATTTTAAAGTTTTGTTGTTTGTCCATTTCTTGTAGAGTTCAAGGTTTTCTTCATGTATTCTTATTTTCAGATATTTTCTCCCATTGTGTAGTTTGTCATTTTACTTTCATGATAAAATCCTGTGTGCAGAAGGTTTTTATTTTGAAGAGGTCCCATTTATCTATTTTTTTCTTTTGCTGCTTGTGCTTTGAGTGTGCATTCTAAGAACACATTGCCTAACACAAGGTCATTATGTTGGTTCCCTATCTAGTCATTTTATACTTCTGGATTTTATATTTAGGTTTTTGATCCATTTTGGGTTGATTCTTGTTGATGGAGTAAAGAAGGGGTCCACTTTAATTCTTTTGCAAATGGAAATCCAGTTTTCCAGCACATTTTTTTGAAGAGACTATACTTTCCGAATTGGAGAGACTATTCTTTCCCAATTTGCTCCCTTGTTAAAAATCAGTTGGCCATAAACGGGGGGTGGGGTGTTGTACGCTGTCTCAATTCAATTCCATTGGTCTATATGCCTGATCTTGTGACTGTATCTTACTTCTCAGGAAGTCTGAGTTCTCAAACTTTGTATTTTTTTTCCAAGAGGGCTGTTGGGGCCCCTTACTCTTCAACAAAATTTTGATGATTGGCTTTTCTATTTCTGTAAGAAGTTTGTTGGAATTGCTATTGGGATTGCATTGGATCTGTAAATTGCTTTGGGTAAAGTTGTTATGTTAACAGTATTCAGTGTTCCAGTCTGTGAACACAGAATGTCCTTCATTTGTTTAGCTCTTCTTTGATTTATTTTAATAATGTTTTATAGTGTTCCATTTACATGTCCTTTGCATACTTTCCTGCATTTATTATGAGATATTTGTTTATTTTAGTTGCTATTGAAAAAAGCAGTGTTTTCTTGGTTTCTATTCATGATTTTTCATTATTAGTGTACAGAAATACTATCAATTTTTGAGTGTTGGTCTTGTAGTCCACCACTTCGCTGATTTTATTAATAACTGTAGGAGATTTGTTGTGATTTTTTCATGATTTTCTGTTTATAACATGTCATCTGCAAACAGGGAAAGCTTTTTTTTTCTTCCTTTCCTGTTTGAATGCCTTTTATTCCCTTTTCAGGCTTAATTGCTCTGGCAAGACCTTCTAGTACAATGTTGAATGACAATTGTGACAGTGGGCATCATTGTCTTATTCCTGATCTTAGGTGAAAAATTTTCAGTCTTTCCCCATTAAGCTTTGAGCTCCAGAGTATAGTGAAAGTATCCACAAAAAGACCTTACTTCCTTGACTTGTTCATCTACTTTGTTATCTGTTGAGTAAGTGAGATAATTTCAACAAGGAGGCTCTACTCTTATTCATTTTATAAAAGATGAATTTCAGAAGATAATTGTTGAATTTGACTGTATGCATTTTGATCCGGACATTTTGAGTTCAGGTTACTTTATTGTGGACGTACAATGACTAGTTTTATTATTCTTTAGTAATTTTCAAGAGGAAACATGCCTAATCATTCAAGGAATAGTTCTATGCAATTAGATCAGTGGGAGAGACAGACAAATAAACAAATGTATAATGAGAAGTAAATGTACATGAGTGACCTGAAGGATTAGTAGAGTTGTAATAAAAGCCATGGGGAGAGGAAGGGGAAGGCTCTGTATAGGATCATGTCATCAGCAAAATGAGAGTTTTACTATTTCCATTCCACTTAGGATACCTTTTATTTTGTTCTCACCTATTTTTTCAGCCTAGAACTTCCAGTACTTTGGGAAGAATAGTAGTGACAGTGGGCATCCTTATATTCTTCCTGATCTTAGAGGAAAGCTTTCAGTCTTTCACCATTGACTGTGATGTTAGTGGTGGTTTTTCATATATTGCCTTTATCATGTTGAGAAAGTTTCATTTTATTCCTAGTTTTTTGAGGGATTTTATCAAGAAGGGATGCTGGTTTTTGTTAAAAGCCCTTTTGTGCATCAATTGAGATGATCATCAGTTTTTTCCCCTTCATTCTATTAATGTGATGCGTTATATTAATTGATTTTCTTATGTTGAATTATATATATATATGTATTTTATTGAGATTGTTTACATACCATACAACTATCCAAAGATCCAAAGTGTAAAATCAGTTGCCCATGGTACCATCATACAGCTGTGCATCCTCAACACAATTTTTTTTTCAATTTTTAGAACATTTTCATTACTCCAGAAAAAAAGAAAAAAAAGAAAGGAAACTGAGATCCTCCCATACCCCTAACCACACCCCCTCCATTATTGATTCATAGTTTTGGTATAGTACATTTGTTACTGTTGATGGAAGAATGTTAAAATACTACTAACTGTAGTATATGGTTTGCAATAGGTATATTTTTTCCTATATGCCTCTCTATTATTAACTTCTAGTTATAGTGTCATACATTTGTTCTAGTTCATGAGAGAGATTTCTAATATTTTTACAGTTAATCACAGACATTGTCCACCACAAGATTCACTGTTTTATACATTTCCATCTTTTAACCTCCAGCTTTCCTTCTGGTGACATGCGTGACTCCGAGCTTACCCTTTCCACCACCTTTACACACCTTTCAGCAGTTATTCTCACAGCATGCTACCATCACCCCTGTCCATTTCCAAACATTTAAGTTCATGCTAGTTGAACATTCTGCTCATAATAAGCAACTGCTCCCCATTCTGTAGCCTCATTCTATATCCTCATAACTTATATTTCATGTCTGTGAATTATAAGTTATAATTAGTTCATATCAGTGAGACCCTGCACTATTTGCCTTTATGTGTCTGACTTATTTCACTCAAGTTAGTGCCCTCAAGGTTTCTTCATCAACCCATTTCTTTTAAGATGGTTTTATTCACACACCATATATTCTGTCTTAAGTAAAAAATCATTGATTCCCTGTATAGTCACGTGTTTATGTGTCCAGCACCATCGCCACTCTCTATATAAGGACATCTCCATTTCTTCCACAAAGATAGAGGAGGAGTCAAAGAAGGCAGAGAAGCAAAAGAAAAAGAAAAGAGAAAGAGAAAAACAAAAAATAACATGATACCTAGAAAGTGACAAAAGGAAAGATAGCATTAACCTAAAGTAAAGAGTCACACAACATCACCAATGCCAGGAGTCCCATACCCTTCACCTATTCCGCAACCCCCCATATGCATTTAGCTTTTTGGTATATTGCCTTTGTTGTATTAAAGGAAGCATAATACAATATTTCTGTTAATTATAGTCTCTAGTTTGCACTGATTGTATTTTCCCCCAATCCTACCCTATTTTTAACACCTTGCATTCATTTGTTCTACCTCATGTAACAACATATTTGTACCTTTGGTTACAGTTGTTTTGTACCCTAGATTTCCCTGAGTTACACAGTTATAATTTTTATCATCCATCTTTTGTTCTGGTGTCCCACATGCTCCTAACCTTCCTCTTTCAACCGTATTCACAGTCATCTTTATTCAGTGTACTACATTGCTGTGCTACTATCTTCCAAAATTGTTTTCCAAACCTCTCACTCCTGTCTTTTCCTTTCTGTCTGCAGTTCTTCCTTTAATGTTTCCTGTAGAGCAGGTATCTTGTTCACAAATTCTGTCATTGTCTGTTTGTTAGAGACTATTTTAATCTTTCCCTCATATTTGAAGGATAGTTTTGCTGGATACAGGATTCTTGGTGGTGGTTTTTCTCTTTCAATATCTTAAATATATCACCCACTTCCTTGCCTCCATGGTTTCTATTGACAAATCTACACATAGTCTTATCAAGCTTCCTTTGTATGTGATGGATCACTTTTCTCTTGTTGCTTTCAGGATTCTCTCTTATCTTTGATGTCTGAAAATCTGATTATTAAGTGTCTTGGCATAGGCCTATTCAGATCTATTCTGTTTGGGGTATGCTGCACTTCTTGGATCCATAATTTTATGTCTTTCATAAGAGATGGGAAATTTTCATTGATTGTTTCCTCTATTATTGCTTCTGCCCCTTTTTCCTTCTCTTCTTCTAGGACACCAATGACACATACATTCTTGCGTTTCATTTTGTCCTTAAGTTCCTGGAGATGTTGCTCATATTTTTCCATTTTTTTCTCTATCTGTTCTTTTGTGTGTAGGCTTTCAGGTGTCTTGTTCTCCAGTTCCTGAGAGTTTTCTTCTGCCTCTTGAGATCTGCTGTTGTATGTTTCCATTGTGTCTTTTTGTCTCTTGTTGGGCCTTTAATTTCCATAGATTCTTCAGTTGGTTTTTTGAACTTTAAATTTCTACCTTATGTATTCCCAGTGTTTTCATTATATGGTTCAGATCTTTCACCATCTTCCCTGAACTTTTTGAATTGACTTAGTATAAGTTGTTTCAATTCGTATATCTCAGTGGAAGCATAAGTTTGTTCCTTTGACTGTACCATAACTTCATTTTTCTTAGTGTAGGTTGTAGTTTTCTGTTGTCTAGGCATGGTTTCCTTGGTTAACCCAATCAGGTTTTCCCAGACCAGAATGGACTCAGGTCCCAGAAGGAAGAAATATTCAGTATCTGCTTTCCCTGAGGGTATGTCTTAGAACATTGGTACACCCTGTGATGCCTCAGGTCACTGTGCTTTTCTGCCCAGCAGGTGGCACCTGTCAACCTGTAATTCCAGATTGGTATAAGGAGGTATGGCCCACGACTGTTTTCCCCCAGGCTCTGGAGCCTGGTTCTGAATGGAAGGCAGGTAATAGAGCTGGTCCCCACCCCTTTCTTCTTAGAGAAGATAGACCCCCTAGGGAGAGGTTATTAGCATTTCAGTGGACACTCTCTGCCTGTGCTATCGCCACCCTTGTCTGGGTCACAGCACTGAGAACTGAAAATGGCTGAGGCTTTCTCCACTGAGCCAAAACAGTGACAGAAATTCTCCTTCAGAGCTAGTCCACAGCAATCCTCCAGCTCTCTGAGGTCAGTCATCACCCAAAGCCTCTGTCTGCTTGTTGGGGATTCATAGCTCATAGTGAGCAGTTCACACTCACTAATTAAAACCCCAGTTGGAGCTCAGCTGAGCTATATTCCCTTGCTGAGAGAGAGCATCTCTCTAGCAACACAAGACTTTGCAGCTCAGGCTGTGGGGGAGTGGTCTCCCAGCTTGGATCTGCAGTTTTTACTTACAGATTTTATTATGTGGTCTCAGGCATTCCTCCCAATTCAGGTTGGTGTATGAATGAGTGGATGGTCATGTTTGTTCCCCCACAGTTATTCTGGATTAACTAGTTGTTCCTGTTTTTTTATTGGTTGTTCCAGGGGGACTTACTAGCTTCCACTCCTCTCCATGCTGCCATCTTAGATCCTTTCTTATGCTGAACTTTGCTTGCATACCTGGGATGAATTCAGTTGATCATGGTATGTAATTCTTTTAATGTACTTTTGGAGTTGTTTTGGTAGTGTCTTTGACATTTTTTGCGTATATGTGATAAGGATTATTGTTTTGAATTTTTCTTGTAAGATCTATATCTGGCTTTGTTATTAGATGAATGCTGGTCTCAAAGAATAAGATAGGCAGATTTCCTTCCTCTTTTTTTCTGGAAGAATTTGAGGATGATTGGTGGTAATTCTTCTTTTAATATTTGGTAAAACTCACCATTGCAGCCATCTGGTCCTGGGTTTTCCTTCTTGATGGTTTTTTTTTTTTTTGGTTACTAATTAAATTCCTTTACTTGTTACTTGTCTATTGATTTCTTCTAATTCTTTTTTTAAATGGAATTTTATTGACATATTCACGTACCATATAATCATCTAAAGTGTGCAGTCAGTTCACAGTATCATCATATAGTTGTGCATTCATCAACACAAGCAAGTTTTGAACATTTTCATTACTCCAAGAAATAAAAATGAAAATAAAAATAAATAAAATTATGAAAGAACACCCAAAACATTTCATTCTCCTTTCCACTCCCCATTATTCATTTTCTTTTTGTCCCCCTTTTTCTACTTATCTGCCCGTTTACTGGATAATCACAATCACACAGTCACACTGTATAAGCTGTATAGTTATATGATCATCTTCAGGAATCCAGGGATACTGGGTTGTAGTACAACAGTTTCAGGTATTTCTTTCTAGCTATTCTAATACACCAGTAACTAAAAGGTATACCTATATAATGCATAAAATAACCTCCAGAATGACCTGTCAACTCCGTTTGAAATCTCTCAGCCCCTGAAACTTTATTTTGTTTCATTTCTCTTCCCCCTTTTGGTCAAGCAGTGTTTCTCAATCCCATGATGCCAGGTCCAGGCTCATCCCCAGGAGTCATGTACCATGTTGCCAGGGAGATTTACATCTCTCGGAGTCATGTTCCACATATGGGGGAGAGCAGTGAGTTTACCTGCAGTGTTGGCTTAGAGAGGCCACATCTGAGCAACAAAAGGAATTTTCTGGGGGTGACTCTTAAGCACAATTTTAAGTAGGCTTAGCCCCTTCTTTGCAGTAACAAGCTTCATAAGGGCAAGCCCCAAGATTGAGGGTTTGGCCTACTATAATGGTAGTCCCCAGTGCTTGCAAGGATATCAAGAATTCCCCAGGTGGGGGGTTAATTTTTCCAGTTTTCCCCCAGTCCCTCAAGGGGGCTTTGCAAATACATTTTTATTCTCTGCCCAAATTACTATGAAATGTTATCTTTCCTTGTGGTGTCATACATGCCCCTAGCCTTCCTCTTTCAACCATACTTACATAGTTTGGCAGTTCTTCAGGAAGTAGAGTATAGAATAGCTGTAAGATCCAGCAATCCCATTACTCGGTATAAATTCAGAAGAACTGAAAGCAGAAACAGGAATGGACATTTGCTCACCGATTTATACTGGCATTGTTCATGACTGCCAAGAGATGGAAACAGCACAAATGCCCATCAGCAGACAAGTGGGTAAACAAACTATGATAGGTACACATTGAATATTGAGCAGCAGTAAGATGGAATAAAGTCATGATGCATGCAACAACATGGATGAAACTTGAGGACATTTTGTTGAGTGAAATAAGCCAGGAACAAAACATCTCTTACTCCTTTCCTCATGGTCTCACTAATATTAACTATTTTGAGTAAAACTCTAAGAGTTGAAGTTCTAATTCTTCTTGGGTCAGTGTTAATAGTTGTGTGATCCTAGGAATTTGGCTTTTTCATCTAGATTACCTAATTTGTTGGCATGTGATTGTTCATACTATTCACCTGTAAACTTATTTCAGCGAGATCATAAAGAATGCCATTTCTTTTTTCATATTAGTTATTTGTGCCCTTTATTTTTTATGTCAGTCTAACAACAGGCTTGTTAATTTATAGATCTTAATCGATCTTTTCAGTGAACCAAACTTTGGTTTCATTAACTCATGTTTAATTCTCCATTTCATTTATCTGCACTCTAATCTTTATTTCCTTCCTTCTATTCTCTTTGTGTTTAGTTTACTTTTTCTAATTCATACAGTTGTGAGTTTAAGTCTTTGATTTAGGATGTTTCTTCTTGTTTTATGTAATTTATCAGTATAAATTTCCCTCTAAGCACTGTCTTTCCAGCATTCCATAGATTTTGGTATACTGTGCTTTCATTTTCATTTACCTCAAGGTTTTTTCTTAATTTCTCTTGTGATTTCTTCTTTAACCCCTTGGTGTTCTGTGTATTTCCATCACATGGGAATTCACACAGCAGAATGTTCTTCCTTCTCTTCTGTGCTCCACTGTCTTCCACCTTCTTGTTGCTCTTCATGGCTTCCTCCAAGTGGCTTCCTCCTCTGTGTCCAATTTCCTTGGCTTATATGGGCTTCAGCCATACTGGACTAAGGCCTGCCGTCATTCAGTTTGGGCACAACTCAATTATAAATATCTTTAGAGAGGCTCATCACAAATCAGTTGAGAACAACAGGAGCAGGCATTGGGACCTGAGTAAGCCTTTTGTGGAAGACATGACTCAAACTGCAAGAAATTTATAAAATAAAACAGAATATAGCATGTAGAAAACTATGAAAACTCATTCATTGTCAATGGGAATATAAAATGATGCAGTCACTGTGGAAAACAGTGTGGTGGTTCCTCAGAATGCCAAGTGTAAAATTGCAATGTGACCCAGAAATTCTACACCTATGTATATATCCAACAGAGTTGAAAGCAAGGACTCAAACAGATATTTTCACACCAATATTCATAGGAGTGTTCTAAAAAATAGCCAAACGATGGAAGCAACCTGTGCCCATTGACAGATTGATGGATTAACAAAATGTATATACATAAAATGAAATATTGTTCTGCCATAAGAATTAAGTTCTGATATATGCTCTAACATGTATGAAACTGGAAAATAGTGTGTTTAGTGAAATAAGTTAGATAGAAAATGATAAGTATTATATGAGCTCACATGCGAATTCACTAGAATATGTAAAATGCATAGATTCAGAAACTAGAATTTAGGTTACTGGGTCCAGGTAAGGAGTAGGAAATGGTAAGTTAATGCTAAGAATTTCTTTTGGGAATGATGCAAAAGTTTTCGTAATGGATGTTTGCAATGGTATCACAGCATTTTGAATATAAGTAGAACTACTGAATTGTATATTTGAAGGAGGTTATGCTGGTTTGAAACTGTTATGGACACCAGAAGGGCCAGGATCTCTTAATCCAGTCTTGTTTGGTGGAATATTTTGAATATTTCCATGGAGATGTGACTCCCTCAACTGTGAGTGACACCTTTAGGTTATTTCCATGGAGGTGTGGATCCCACCCATTCAGCGTGGGTCTTGATTGGTTCACTGGAGTACTTAAGAGTGCTCAGGAGCCAGTACAGAGGTTGATGCTTGGACACACATAGAGATGCTGACACTTAGAGATGCTAAGAGATGAAACCCAGAGTTTGCCCTGGAGAAGCTAAGAGCGGATCCCAAGATGCTTTGAGAGAAATGCCTTGGGAGAAAGAAGCAAGGACACATTGGAGCTGAAAGAGAGAAGACAGAAGCCCAGAGACATTTTGGAGAAAACCATTTTGAAACACAACCTGGGAGCAGAGGACCAGCAGATGCTGGCCAGGTGCCTTCCCAGCTAGCAGATGTTTTCCAGACACAATTGGCTATTCTTCAGTGAAAGTATCATCCTGTTGCCTTCATAGGGATACCTTTATGGCATTAGACCTGTAAATTTGTAACCTAATAAATCCCCTTTATAAAAGCTAATCCATTTCTGGTATTTTGCATAATGGCAGCTCTAGCAAACTGGAACAGTTTAAAATGGGATATTTCACAATTTTATATATTTTACCAGAATAAAAACTGAAAAAAAAAAATAGAACTGTTCAATAGAATGAACCCTAAAGTAAATGTTGGATTACTGTTAATATTATAATAAAATTTTGTTAATTTTAACTAAAGTACCACATTGTGGTATGTGTTAATAATAGAGACGCAATTGGGACAATTTTTCATGTAAAGGGGTGGTATATGGAAACTGTACTTGCTGCATGATTTACTGAAAATCTAAAATTTTTCTAATTAAAAAAGTAAAACGTTCTTACCTGTATAATGAAATTATTCACATCTTTATTAGGCAGAGTGAAAAGACCTTCTTACTTTGACTCTGGAAGAAGAGAGTCCTCCCTTTATTTCTATTGGAGCACACTTCATGTTTAGATTGGATGGAGTTTCTCCCAGGTGATGGCTTAGGATGTATAACATGTGTCTGGAAATTGTGCACAAGACGAGTCTCATGGCTTCCTTCTCCATTCTCAGTTTACTTGACTACTCCCTTTCTGGTTGTAATGGAAATAGAGGAAGACAGTTGTCAGTGAGCTATTAACAGTGCAACCAATGGTGAGTACTGAATTGTTTCTTAATTGAAGTTACAACCGTGTTGCCAGCAATGGTTAGGTTCTTCCAATTGGCTTGGGTATAAGGATTTCAGGAGCTATTCAAGGCTCTGATCTCCATTTAAGTTTATCTCTGCCTCTGGGATGGTCATGGAAGGTTAGGTGTTCATCAGTAATCTCCTTGCCAATATTACACTAAGTTGTTTCAGGCTCCACTAAGGTTGTTTGTTCACTGAACAGATATGAGAGGTTTTCTGTTTTTCACTCAATCCATGGCCTTATTGGGGAAATAATGCACTCAATTGATAATGTCTGTACCTCTAGTGGCTTAGGCATGTTGTAAAAATGAATGAAAGAGATGTTTAAGATCAGAAGGTTACAATCAGTAGGGAGGCTGATGTTTCATCAGGTGAGTTTAATCAGTCTTTTACCAGCGCTAGGGTGGTGGGCTGTGCATTGTTGAGGGTGTATAAATGATGGTTAGGTAAAAAGGAATTGTTTTTAAATTTTCCCTGGTTTTAAATTTCTTAAGGTTTTGATAGAATGTATTTGCACATTTTGAAAAACTTCAAAAAGATAAGTACAATTCTACCTACCTAACTTTCCCCAATTGCCTAACTTCCAATTCCATGTATCACTTTATTCACATTCTGTAAATAGAAGCAATGAATAGGAAATTATGTTTCCTCAATTTTGGTTATGCATTCAAGAGTATGATAGTAAGTAGATTAAAACTTATGTCCCTGTGAAATTTTTGAAGCATTGGCTAGACCAGAACAAATGTAGAGATTTATTTTACTCTTGAGAAGATAGCTGAGTTAAAGAGAAAGAGAGACAATGAAAACTTATGTTTGGAGGTACCAAAGTTCAAAATGGAAGATCTCATATCACCGTAATGGTCTAGGACCATTTTTCTGTAGAGCAGTCTCAGGAGTCCATGATGTGCACTGGAAGCCATCTATACTTATATGTTATGGTGATCACCTGAGTTATTTAGATTTGAGTGGGACAATATCTTACAATCCCAAGTTGTTTCTTAAATCTTGTTTGTACAGAATACTACTTTTTGTTGCAAGGTTCTCTGCCACTTTAGTAAGTAATATACCAATGAATTATGTTTAGATAGGAAGTACTTTGCACTTAAGTACATTGGATCTTTCAAAACTCCTAACATATTTTAAAACAATTTCATAGATGAGAGAAAACTTATATTATCCAAGAGAATAATCTAACTGTACTCATGGTTTAAATGTGGCATGTCATGGATATTGATTACCTTGTTTGGAATCTATAAATTTAAATGAAATCAGTGGAAAATAGTTTTTATTTTATGAATTCTCAAAGTGCAAATTGTGTAATCTCCATCTGGAAGTCTTGATTACCAATTACTAGGAATTTTCCAGCTTGTACCACAACATAATTCATTTGGTATTCCTTTATAATGGAATTTTTTGGCAGTTCTGCACTGAGAATGATCTGACAGAAAACCACAATATAGTTTGAACTTTCTATACATAGTCTATGCTTCCTCAGTGCTATCATCCTGAACATTCTTTGCTGGACATTGGCGGGGGTGGCCTTGTCTGAACTCAGATGTCCCTTATGTTATAGGAGGCAGTGGCTTTTAAAGATGTAGCTATAGAATTCCCCCAAGAAGAGTGGGCTCTCCTGCACACATCCCAGAGAAAGCTGTTTAGAGATGTGATGGAAGAGATCATCAGTCATCTGGTTTCAGTGGGTGAGTCTCTCAAAATTGATCTGTATATCCATTTATCATCTATTTCTTTATCATCTTTCATCTGTTCTAGAAATGTTTAGAGCAGCTTTTCTATGTTGTTTTATATTCTTTATTATATTTTTATGCATTTCACTTTTAATTTTAATATTATTTTATAGAATAAACAGCTGCCTAAGACAATTTATTTCCTTACTTATTTCTTATATCTAGTTTTACACCCCATTAGAATGTGATCTTTGTGACTACAATTTCATGTCTTTGTTGATACTCCATTTTCAACATTCAGAACAGTGCTGGGAACTCAATAAATACTTTTGAAGTAAATAAATGGATTAAATGTTTTCCCAGCAATTACTCTGCTTAAGGGACTGTTGCTGAGGCTTCATGCCCCAGGAATAAACACAGGAAGCATACTCTTTTCCACATGCAATTTATATAGTTCTGTTGGAGATTATGTTTGTTGGAGTTTTTTTGAAAAAAACAACCAGTGTGGAGATAAAGAATATATCTGTGTTTGGAAATATGGAGAATTCCCCAGTTTCTCTTTTAATTTGAGCATGGGACAACCAGAGGACTCACTGTATCTGGACACAAGGTGAAGGGTTGGCTCTTTGATGGTGAGGGATTGTCATGATTCTGTATT
Source organism: Choloepus didactylus (assembly GCF_015220235.1). Lineage (NCBI taxonomy): Eukaryota > Metazoa > Chordata > Mammalia > Pilosa > Megalonychidae > Choloepus > Choloepus didactylus. Next base: position 2,989,389 of record NW_023637580.1, read on the forward strand.
CAAGGTACAGTTCTCTTGACTGAACCTCAGTGTTTTCCTTATTTTCTTTGGTAGCCTGCCCTAGACTTGAGTATCATTCACTGTTACCTGTACAGAACTCAAAAATCCATTTATCTTTTTCCTCCAAACAGGAGTTCAGGTATGCAAATCAGATGTACCTTTCCATCTGGAGCAAGGAAAACAAGTTTGGAGAGAAAGAATAGGATTACTCCAATACCAGAGTTCAGGTGAGCTCTAGGACCCTGTACTTGAGTATAAGGAGAAACCTGTTAGTTAGTTTTGGGAAGTATCTATTGCAGAATTCCTTAACTGAGTTATATTTTCAGAAACATAGGTGAGGGTGTTGGGGATATTTTCCTCATCTGAGGTCATTTTTGCAAACACCAATCTGTATTTGTATTTGGCTTTAGGGAAATGTATATTCATGTACCAATGGAGTTAAGCTTTCACATGATGGCTCTTGTTCTGGTCCTCCTCTTTGAATGTTTTCCTTCTCTTTAACTCCAACACACTGTCTTCTTTTTATTTTTCTCATATTTCAATACTGAAAATCCTTTCTGTCAGTGTCCTATAATGTGTTCTACTGCCTAAAGTATTCCTTAATTTGATATTTGTTCTTTGCTTAGGGTCAATATTTGCAAGACACTGTTCCAGTTTGCTAATGCTACTGTTTTGCAAAACACTAGGAATGGATTGGCTTTTATAAAGGGGTTTTATTTGGCTACAAAGTTACAGTGTTAAGGCCACTAAGTGTCCCAGGTAAGGCATCAACTATAGGGTACCTTCATTGAAAGAAGGCCAGGGGCATCCAGGAAAACCTGTAAGCTGGGAAAGCACATGGCTATCATCTGCTTATCCCAGGTTGTGTTCCAGCCCCACTCTCAGCTGCTCTGCATTCTTCAAAGTGTCTTTCTTGGCTGCAGCAGCTCCTTCTGTCTGTGATCACTTTTATAGGGCTCCAGTTGTTCAGTTAAGACCCACCCTGAATGAGTAGGATAACCTCCATGGAAATTATTCAATCAAAGGTCTTGCCGACAGTTGACTGAGTCACATCTCTGTGGAAACAATCAAAGGGTGCCAACCTAATCAACACTAATACATCTGCCCTCACAAGATTGCCTCAAAGAACATGTCATTTTGGAGGACATAATACACCCACACCAGCACAGATACTCACAGGGTCATTTGGGTTTTTTCAACATTTTCCTTCTGTTAATGCTACCAAAATGACTTATTGTTTTTTTCTGTTATCTCAGGCAGGGAAAGTGGCCTTAAAAATCAAGAAATGATAACCTTACAAAATATCTGCAGGAAAGATGCATCTATGATCATGCCATTGGTAAGCTTCATGGGTGTAAATTTTCATTGTCCAAATTGATAACTGGGAATGGAATAAATTTGTAATTCAACACAACCTAAGTAATTGAATTTAGTATTAAAGGTTAATTCAGCACGAAGTCCGGATAGTTGGAATTTAGAGAAAAATTAACTTGAACACTGAGCCATAACTTGAGTTTTTATAAAAAGATAATTGCATAAAAATGGTTCAATATATAATCTTTGAGACATCATGCAGTCTTCAAAATTCTTCACGTAACTGTAGTTGTGATGCTACAAAAAAGAAATTCTCTGTATCTAGGAGAATGATATGTGTATGTAGCTAACATGGGGAGGATTTTAATTGGAGGTGATCACTGAATGATTATTTGAGAAATCTTGTGTAGGGAAAGGGTTAAATGAATGTAAATGGACAAAACATTTATATCTCTCATTTATTTTCCAAATGCAGATATCTCACATTCCAAGGAATCCTTTTAAATGTAACAATTTGGAAGAAGAATTCAAAGACAGATCCACAGTTTCTCAACATGCGTTAACTCAGAAGGGAAGGAAACCCTGTTTGCATGAACTGTGTGGAAAAGCCCTCAGTGATCAGTCATCTTTTACTCAATGTAAGCAAGTACACAGAAGTAAATCATGTGGATATCATGTAAGTGGTAGAGCCTTTATTCAAACACTTAGCCTTAGACAGTGCCATGGATCTGACATTGGAGAGAAACTCTACAAATGTCGTCTATGTGGCAATGCTTTCACCAATTCCTCTGCCCTTATACAACATAAGACATCCCATAGTGGGGAGAAACTTTATGAACCTCATCGTGTGGGAAGGCCTTTGGTAAACGTTCTCACCTTAGAGCACATGACATAAATCATACTGAAAAGAAGAAACCATTTGAATGTCCTCGATGTGGAAAAACCTTCACTCATCATTTTTACCTTAGACGACATGAGAGAATTCACACTGGAGAGAAACCATATCAATGTCTTCTTTGTGGCAAAGCCTACACTACTGATTCTAACCTTAGGTCACATGAGAGAATTCACACTGGCGAGAAACCGTATGAATGCCATGTATGTGGGAAAGCCTTCAAAACATCTTCTCATCTTCGAAGCCATGAGAGAACTCACAGTGGAGAGAAACCCTATGAATGTCACCGATGTGGGAAAGCCTTCACTCAGTGTTCATCCCTTAGACAACATGAGAGAACTCACAATGGAGAGAAACCATATGAATGCTCTTTATGTGGGAAAGCCTTCACCAGTGGTACTGGCCTTAGAATACATGAGAGGACTCATACTGGAGAGAAACCCTATCAGTGTCATATATGTGAGAAAACTTTCACTACTGTAGTGTTCTTAAACTACATGTCAGGACACACATGGAGAGAAACCCTATGAATGTTATCGATGTGGGAAAGCCTTCAGTTCTTGTTCTCATCTTAGACTCCATGAGAGAACACACACTGGAGAGAAACCCTATGAATGTCTTCTATGTGGGAAAGCCTTCACCAGTTCTTCTCACCTTAGAAAACATGGGAGAATTCACAATGAGGAGAAAGTACATGAATGTGGTGTATGTGGGAAAGCTTTCACTCTTTCCAGCCTTAGACTACATGAGAGGACTCACACTTGAGAGAAACCTTACAAGTATCTTGGTATTAATGGGAAAACCTTAAATTTATTTTTGTGAACTTAGACAACACAAGAATTCAAATTGCAGGGAAACCCTCTAAAAGACATGTATGTGGGAAAATTGTATGGCAAGGTTCTGACCTTAGATGACAGGATGGCACTCAGTAGAAGTGCTCTGTACGTAGAAGAGATTGCAGCCATAGAATTAACTTTTAACACACTATGGAACTCATCACTGAACAAACACTAATGGATCAACATGGAAGAGATTTTTGTCATCCTTTCTTTTCAGTTAATCTAAGAGAATTCATACTGAAAAGAATTCATAAGAATGTCATCTCTATTGCAGAACATTCTGTTGATGTTTTGATGTTATGAAAATGAACTAATGCAAAGTAATGAAGAGTCTTCATCTACTCTACATTAAAGAGAAACCAAAGAAATGATGTGAGTGAAATTCAGTGTCTGTATCGTGAGAATGCCTTAATTTTTATTATCCTTTAGATGATATGAGTGATCACAATGAGAGGAACACTAAGTGTGTTTATCCATTTAGCCAAATTGGTGTGGAAAACAAAATTCACTGAGTCAATAACCACTAAAACAAAAAATAATCCTTAAAAGTCTTTAATAGAAGGATAAAACCCATGGGGGAGTGCCAGATAATTCTTGCTTTGACATTATTCATGGACAATCATGAGAAATCACTTGTACAGAAGCATTTATTGGGCATATGGGAGGTCACATTATTATTTAAATAAATATTTATGACATTGGGTCGTAAATAAAGGAAAAAATTTAGTGAGCACTCATTTCCTAGTAGCATTAATATCTTACACTGAGAAATCAACCATCCTGAAAGTAAAATAGGCAAACTCTCAACTGGATTTTACATCAGAAAACTCAGGCTGTAAAATAATACACTTTGGGTAGGTAACCAATTCAGCAAAGAATCCCAGAATTTTGAAGTAGGCTTATGATTGAAAATGTTGTAGAAAACAATTTAGGGTTGTGAAGTGACCTGTGAGTATTGAGTGAAGAATTTTGTAAGAGTATGGTGACATTCAGCTCTATAGGTTAGTATTTGCATATATGGAAGCAACAAAGGTAGTTGCTGAAAACTAATTATTTGACCAATCCTAGATTTTTATGAAGCTCTAAACAAATATTTGGGTAAGTCAGAAAATAATTCTGTAATTAAACTGAATCTCATATAATAGAAAACAGTATCTTACTCTTAGTATTACATGTATGTGCATATCAAGGATGAAAATATACATGAATAAATAATCATACATTAGAAGTCTGATTGTACATAAATTCTGTTTCAAGTGCTATTTAAAATTGACATCAAAAATCATGAAAGAATAAAAATAAATATTTAAATAAAATATTTCAGCCCTTGAGAATTATACATATGTTGTTTAGAAAATTTGTTAGAGTCCAGAATCTGGCCTTGTATCATTTGTTGCAGAAGCACTGTTTTCAATAAGACAGATTAGAACAAACAAAAGATAGATGTGGAAGTACATTTAAGATGTGGGAAGTATCACAATTTATAGAATGCCTTAAATATTTAAACTAATTCATGTAACCACAAAGAACTGTCCCTATTAAGCACAGACAAAACACTGGGAAAGTTGAGAAAACAAAAAGAAGGCATGGGAATCAGATTTAGTGCATGTTTCCCAGAAACAAAACTCATGAATCCTTAAGTCACGCCCTGGGAGTAACTTCCAGCTTCTCTTACACACGTGTGCAGAAGGCTGTGAAAGAAAATGGTGGATCTCTCTCTACTACCAGGCTGACAGAAGGCCTGTTTCTTATATTCATTTGTAATTGATAATTTTCCTTGTTTCTCATTTGGGAAAATGAGGTGAACTTTATAATTAGTGTGTTGATGAAGGATTAGTCAAAGCCATCATTTGCCATCCTTTATTAATGTGACCTTGTTTGAATATTTAATACTCATGGATATTCAGGTTCAATAATCTTGGCTTCTAAGTGTAATGTCTCTTAGCCTCGTTCATTGAGTTATCTACAGAATATAGTTTACTAAACCTTGCACTGTTATATGCCTTTTCACATATTGTATTTGTTCAATTTTGTGTACATAATGTAATTTCTAGGCTGCTAGGTCAAATAGCATTCAGTGGGTTGGCTTAACAACAAACATTTATTGGGTCATGGTTTCATAGGCTAGAAGCCTTGCTTTCTCCTCAAAAACTGTAGTGTTGTGATCCTGGATTGCCATTAACGTTGGGGTTCCTTGGTTTTCCTGTCATATGATGAGGTCTCTTTTCTCTTTTGTGTTCTAATAATGTTAAGCTTCTGGTCCTCCACATGGATTTTCTTCATAAATTCTCCACTGGTAGGATTAAGGCTGAATATCAAGTTGGGTGATAACCAAAAATAACATTCAAAGTACTATTTACAATAGGTTCACATCCTAGGAATGGGTTGATTAAGAAATTTTTTTCCCCAGGGGTACAGAATTCAACTTGCTACAGATTCTTATGACAATTATCTTCATTGTTTTTCTTCTAACTTCAGTCCCAACATCAGCCTGTATCAGTTGGTCTTTTTCTTTTTTCTGTTGATCATATTCCCTGATTTTTGCATGGGTCATATTTTTATTATATGTCAATGTTTAATAATCATGCAGAGATTGACGCTGATATCATTTTCCCAGAGAGGTTGGGTGTTGTCTCTCTTAGGCACAGAAAGGTAGGGCTTATCACTTTCTTCCTTTCAGGAATTTATATGCAGTGTGGCTTGGTTATAGTTTAGTTGCAGTCTAATTTATTTTCCTTTAAGGTAATTTTTTTCTGAATTCATTGCAGGGATATTCCTGTAGTTGGATGTTATCTCCAGAGAACCATGGAATGACAGGAGACATGATGCCTTTCTTGAGCAGCCACCACCTCAATGTAGCATGTGTGGAAAATCATCCCTGAGTTTGGCAATTTCTAAATTTCAATCCATCCTCAACATGCCCACAGTCCACCCATCCATTTGTTTTAATGCCCTAGTTGCATGTCAATGCCTATGATTTTTACTGTCTACACAAAGCAATTCTTCCATGTGTGGAAATATGTAGGGATCTCTCCTCACTACACAAGACCTCTTCTCTGTCTCAAATCACGTTTCATATAGTTCTCTCTGTGTAATTCCCTTGTCATTAAGATATTCATGTTTTAATGAATGATCATTATACTTGCCTTGCCTCAACTACCACCTCCTCCTCTGTGGAATTTGAAGTCCATATATATAAAATATATATACAAGAAAGGACTCCCTATTTGTCCTCATCCTAGAAAGCCTACTTTTTCCTTTTGGTATTTTTTTTTTTTTCTTTTTGCTGTGTGTGTGTGTTGTACCATGTCCATTTGCCCAGGGTATGGGTGGTTTCTATTATGTCTTTATGCGTTCCTGTTCCATGGCACTTTGGACCCTGTGCAGAAAGCCCTTAGGGATGCCAAGCTGGACAAATCACAGATCCATGATTTGTTCTGGTGGGCAGTTCTACTCATATCCCCAAGATTCAGAAACTCCTCCAGGACTTCTTCAATGGAAAAGAACTGAACAAAAGCATCAACCCTGATGAGGCTGCTGCTTATGGTGCAGCTATTCAGGCAGCCATCCTGTCTGGAGACAAATCTGAAAATGTTCAGGATTTGCTCTTAAATGTCACTCCTCTTTCCCTTGTATTGAAACTGCTGGTGGAGTCATGACTGTCCTCATCAAGTGCAATACTACAATTCCCACCAAGCAGATGCAGACCTTCACTACCTACTCTGACAACCAGCCAGGTGTACTCATGCAGGTTTATGAAGGTGAGCATGCTATAACCAATGATAACAACCTGCTTGGCAAGTTTGAACTTATCAGGATACCTCCTGCCCCCACATGGTGTTCCTCAGATGGATGTCACCTTTGACATCGATGTTAATGGCATCCTCAATGTTTCAGCTGTGGATAAGAGCATAGGAAAGAGAACAAGATCACCATCACTAATAGACAAGGGTTGTTTGAGCAAAGAAGACATTGAGCACATGGTCCAGGAAGCCAAGAAGCACAAAGCTGAAGATGAGAAGCA